>NC_090336.1:206654-379154 GCF_035084215.1 Heptranchias perlo | reverse complement strand
GGCAGGGACAGAGAGAGAGAGAGAGTGCACCCAGGGCAGGGATAGAGAGAGGGAGAGAGAGTGCACCCAGGGCAGGAGAGAGAGAGAGAGAGAGAGAGTGCACCCAGGGCAGGGGATAGAGAGAGAGAGAGAGTGCACCCAGGGCAGGGATAGAAAGAGAGAGACAGAGTGCACCAGGGCAGGGATAGAGAGAGAGAGAGAGAGAGAGTGCACCCAGGGCAGGGATAGAGAGAGAGAGAGAGAGAGAGTGCACCAGGGCAGGGATAGAGAGAGAGAGAGAGAGAGTGCACCCAGGGCAGGGATAGAGAGAGAGAGAGAGTGCACCCAGGGCAGGGATAGAGAGAGAGAGAGAGAGAGTGCACCCAGGGCAGGGATAGAGAGAGAGAGAGAGAGAGAGTGCACCCAGGGCAGGGATAGAGAGAGAGTGCACCCAGGGCAGGGATAGAGAGAGAGAGAGAGAGAGTGCACCCAGGGACAGAGAGAGAGAGAGATTGCACCCAGGGCAGGGATAGAGAGAGAGAGAGAGAGTGCACCCAGGGCAGGGATAGAGAGAGAGAGAGAGAGAGAGTGCACCCAGGGCAGGGAGAGAGAGAGAGAGAGAGAGAGTGCACCCAGGCAGGGACAGAGAGAGAGAGAGAGAGAGAGTGCACCCAGGGCAGGGATAGAGAGAGAGAGAGAGAGAGAGAGTGCACCCAGGGCAGGGATAGAGAGAGAGAGAGGGTGCACCCAGGGCAGGATAGAGAGAGACAGAGAGAGAGAGAGAGTGCACCCAGGGCAGGTATAGAGAGAGAGAGAGAGAGTGCACCCAGGGCAGGGATAGAGAGAGAGAGAGAGAGAGTGCACCCAGGGCAGGGATAGAGAGAGAGAGAGAGTGCACCCAGGGCAGGGATAGAGAGAGGGAGAGAGAGTGCACCCAGGGCAGGGAGAGAGAGAGAGAGAGAGAGAGAGTGCACCAGGGCAGGGATAGAGAGAGAGAGAGAGAGTGCACCCAGGGCAGGGATAGAAAGAGAGAGACAGAGTGCACCCAGGGCAGGGATAGAGAGAGAGAGAGAGAGAGTGCACCCAGGGCAGGGATACAGAGAGAGAGAGAGAGAGAGAGAGAGTGCACCCAGGGCAGGGATAGAGAGAGAGAGAGAGAGAGAGAGAGTGCACCCAGGGCAGGGATAGAGAGAGAGAGAGAGAGTGCACCCAGGGCAGGGATAGAGAGAGAGAGAGAGAGTGCACCCAGGGCAGGGATAGAGAGAGAGAGAGAGAGAGAGAGTGCACCAGGGCAGGGATAGAGAGAGAGAGAGAGAGAGTGCACCCAGGGCAGGGATAGAGAGAGAGAGAGAGTGCACCCAGGGCAGGGATAGAGAGAGAGAGAGAGAGTGCACCCAGGGCAGGTATAGAGAGAGAGAGAGAGAGAGTGCACCCAGGGCAGGGATAGAGAGAGAGAGAGAGAGAGTGCACCCAGGGCAGGGATAGAGAGAGAGAGAGAGAGAGTGCACCCAGGGCAGGGATAGAGAGAGAGAGAGAGTGCACCCAGGGCAGGGATAGAGAGAGAGAGAGAGTGCACCCAGGGCAGGGATAGAGAGAGAGAGAGAGAGAGTGCACCCAGGGCAGGGATAGAGAGAGAGAGAGAGAGAGTGCACCCAGGGCAGGGATAGAGAGAGAGAGTGCACCCAGGGCAGGGATAGAGAGAGAGAGAGAGTGCACCCAGGGCAGGGATAGAGAGAGAGAGAGAGAGAGTGCACCCAGGGCAGGGGTAGAGAGAGAGAGAGAGTGCACCCAGGGCAGGGATAGAGAGAGAGAGAGAGAGTGCACCCAGGGCAGGGATAGAGAGAGAGAGAGAGAGAGTGCACCCAGGGCAGGGATAGAGAGAGAGAGTGCACCCAGGGCAGGGATAGAGAGAGAGTGCACCCAGGGCAGGGATAGAGAGAGAGAGAGAGAGTGCACCCAGGGCAGGGATAGAGAGAGAAAGAGAGAGAGTGCACCCAGGGCAGGGATAGAGAGAGAGAGTGCACCCAGGGCAGGGATAGAGAGAGAGAGTGCACCCAGGGCAGAGATAGAGAGAGAGAGAGAGAGAGTGCACCCAGGGCAGGGATAGAGAGAGAGAGAGAGTGCACCCAGGGCAGGGATAGAGAGAGAGAGAGAGTGCACCCAGGGCAGGGACAGAGAGAGAGAGTGCACCCAGGGCAGGGACAGAGAGAGAGAGAGTGCACCCAGGGCAGGGATAGAGAGAGAGAGTGAGAGTGCACCCAGGGCAGGGATAGAGAGAGAGAGTGCACCCAGGGCAGGGATAGAGAGAGAGAGAGAGAGTGCACCCAGGGCAGGGATAGAGAGAGAGAGAGAGAGAGAGTGCACCCAGGGCAGGGATAGAGAGAGAGAGAGAGTGCACCCAGGGCAGGAATAGAGAGAGAGAGAGAGTGCACCCAGGGCAGGGATAGAGAGAGAGAGAGAGAGAGAGAGTGCACCCAGGGCAGGGATAGAGAGAGAGAGAGTGCACCCAGGGCAGGGATAGAGAGAGAGAGTGCACCCAGGGCAGGGATAGAGAGAGAGAGAGTGAACCCAGGGCAGGGATTGAGAGAGAGAGAGAGAGAGAGTGAACCCAGGGCAGGGATAGAGAGAGAGAGAGAGAGAGTGCACCCAGGGCAGGGATAGAGAGAGAGAGAGAGTGCACCCAGGGCAGGGATAGAGAGAGAGAGAGCGCACCCAGGGCAGGGATAGAGAGAGCGAGAAAGTGCACCCAGGGCAGAGATAGAGAGAGAGAGAGAGTGCACCCAGGGCAGGGATAGAGAGAGAGAGAGATTGCACCCAGGGCAGGGATAGAGAGAGAGTGCACCCAGGGCAGGGATAGAGAGAGAGAGTGCACCCAGGGCAGGGATAGAGAGAGAGTGCACCCAGGGCAGGGATAGAGAGAGAGAGTGCACCCAGGGCAGGGATAGAGAGAGAGAGAGAGTGCACCCAGGGCAGGGATAGAGAGAGAGAGAGAGTGCACCCAGGGCAGGGATGGAGAGAGAGAGAGAGAGAGTGCACCCAGGGCAGGGATAGAGAGAGAGAGTGCACCCAGGGCAGGGATAGAGAGAGAGAGAGAGAGAGAGAGAGTGCACCCAGGGCAGGGATAGAGAGAGAGAGAGAGAGTGCACCCAGGGCAGGGATAGAGAGAGAGAGAGAGTGCACCCAGGGCTGGGATGGAGAGAGAGTGCACCCCGGGCAGGGATGGAGAGAGAGTGCACCCAGGGAAGGGATAGAGAGGGAGAGAGTGCACCCAGGGCAGGGATAGAGAGAGAGGGAGTGCACCCAGGGCAGGGATAGAGAGAGAGAGAGAGAGAGAGTGCACCCAGGGCAGGGATAGAGAGAGTGAGAGAGAGAGAGGGCACCCAGGGCAGGGATAGAGAGAGAGAGTGTACCCAGGGCAGGGATAGAGAGAGAGAGTGCACCCAGGGCAGGGATAGAGAGAGAGAGTGCACCCAGGGCAGGGATAGAGAGAGAGAGAGTGCACCCAGGGCAGGGATAGAGAGAGAGAGAGAGAGTGCACCCAGGGCAGGGATAGAGAGAGAGAGTGCACCCAGGGCAGGGATAGAGAGAGAGAGAGATAGTGCACCCAGGGCAGGGATAGAGAGAGAGAGAGAATGCACCCAGGGCAGGGATAGCGAGGGAGAGAGAGTGCACCCAGGGCAGGGATAGAGAGAGAGAGAGAGAGAGAGAGTGCACCGAGGGCAGGGAAAGAGAGAGAGAGAGTGCACCCAGGGCAGGGATAGAGAGAGAGAGAGAGAGAGTGCACCCAGGGCAGGGATAGAGAGAGAGAGTGCACCCAGGGCAGGGATAGAGAGAGAGAGAGGGTGCACCCAGGGCAGGGATAGAGAGAGACAGAGAGAGAGAGAGAGTGCACCCAGGGCAGGTATAGAGAGAGAGAGAGAGAGTGCACCCAGGGCAGGGATAGAGAGAGAGAGTGCACCCAGGGCAGGGATAGAGGGAGAGAGAGAGAGTGCACCCAGGGCAGGGACAGAGAGAGAGAGTGCACCCAGGGCAGGGATAGAGAGAGAGAGAGAGAGAGAGAGTGCACCCAGGGCAGGGATAGAGAGAGAGAGTGCACCCAGGGCAGGGATAGAGAGAGAGAGAGAGAGTGCACCCAGGGCAGGGATAGAGAGAGAGAGAGAGAGAGAGTGCACCCAGGGCAGGGATAGAGAGAGAGAGAGAGTGCACCCAGGGCAGGGATAGAGAGAGAGAGAGGGAGAGAGAGAGTGCACCCAGGGCAGGGATAGAGAGAGAGAGAGAGAGTGCACCCAGGGCAGGGATAGAGAGAGAGAGAGTGCACCCAGGGCAGGGATAGAGAGAGAGAGAGAGAGTGCACCCAGGGCAGGGATAGAGAGAGAGAGAGAGTGCACCCAGGGCAGGGATAGAGAGAGAGAGTGCACCCAGGGCAGGGATAGAGAGAGAGAGAGAGAGAGTGCACCCAGGGCAGGGATAGAGAGAGGGAGAGAGAGAGTGCACCCAGGGCAGGGATAGAGAGAGAGAGAGAGTGCACCCAGGGCTGGGATGGAGAGAGAGTGCACCCCGGGCAGGGATGGAGAGAGAGTGCACCCAGGGCAGGGATAGAGAGAGAGAGAGTCCACCCAGGGCAGGGATAGAGAGAGAGGGAGTGCACCCAGCGCAGGGATAGAGAGAGAGAGTGCACCCAGGGCAGGGATAGATAGAGAGAGAGAGAGAGAGAGTGCACCCAGGGCAGGGATAGAGAGAGTGAGAGAGAGAGAGTGCACCCAGGGCAGGGATAGAGAGAGAGAGTGCACCCAGGGCAGGGATAGAGAGAGAGAGAGAGAGTGCACCCAGGGCAGGGATAGAGAGAGAGAGAGAGAGAGAGTGCACCCAGGGCAGGGAGAGAGAGAGAGAGAGAGTGCACCCAGGGCAGGGATAGGGAGAGAGAGAGAGAGAGAGTGCACCCAGGGCAGGGATAGATAGAGAGAGAGAGAGAGAGTGCACCCAGGGCAGGGATAGAGAGAGAGAGAGAGAGAGAGAGAGAGAGTGCACCCAGGGCAGGGATAGAGAGAGAGAGAGAGTGCACCCAGGGCAGGGATAGAGCGAGAGAGAGAGAGAGTGCACCCAGGGCAGGGATAGAGAGAGAGAGAGAGAGTGCACCCAGGGCAGGGATAGAGAGAGAGAGAGTGCACCCAGGGCAGGGATAGAGAGAGAGAGAGAGAGTGCACCCAGGGCAGGGATAGAAAGAGAGAGAGAGAGTGCACCCAGGGCACGGATAGAGAGAGAGAGTGCACCCAGGGCAGGGATAGAGAGAGGGAGAGAGTGCACCCAGGGCAGGGATAGAGAGAGAGAGAGAGAGTGCACCCAGGGCAGGGATAGATGGAGAGAGAGAGAGAGAGTGCACCCAGGGCAGGGATAGAGAGAGAGAGTGCACCCAGGGCAGGGATAGAGAGAGAGAGAGAGTGCACCCAGGGCAGGGGTAGAGAGAGAGAGAGAGAGAGAGTGCACCCAGGGCAGGGATGGAGAGAGAGAGAGAGAGAGAGAGAGTGCACCCAGGGCAGGGATGGAGAGAGAGAGAGAGAGAGTGCACCCAGGGCAGGGATAGAGAGAGAGAGAGAGTGCACCCAGGGCAGGGATAGAGAGAGAGAGAGAGAGTGCACCCAGGGCAGGGATAGAGAGAGAGAGAGAGAGTGCACCCAGGGCAGGGATCGAGAGAGAGCACCCAGGGCAGGGATAGAGAGAGAGAGAGAGTGCACCCAGGGCAGGGATAGAGAGAGAGAGAGAGTGCACCCAGGGCAGGGATAGAGAGAGAGAGAGAGAGAGAGAGTGCACCCAGGGCAGGGGTAGAGAGAGAGAGAGAGAGAGTGCACCGAGGGCAGGGATGGAGAGAGAGAGAGAGTGCACCCAGGGCAGGGATAGGGATAGAGAGAGAGAGAGAGAGAGTGCACCCAGGGCAGGGATAGAGAGAGAGAGAGAGAGAGTGCACCCAGGGCTGGGATGGAGAGAGAGTGCACCCCGGGCAGGGATGGAGAGAGAGTGCACCCAGGGCAGGGATAGAGAGAGAGAGTGCACCCAGGGCAGGGATAGAGAGAGCGGGAGTGCACCCTGCGCAGGGATAGAGAGAGAGAGTGCACCCAGGGCAGGGATAGAGAGAGAGAGAGAGAGAGAGTGCACCCAGGGCAGGGATAGAGAGAGTGAGAGAGAGAGAGTGCACCCAGGGCAGGGATAGAGAGAGAGAGTGCACCCAGGGCAGGGATAGAGAGAGAGAGTGCACCCAGGGCAGGGATAGAGAGAGAGAGAGAGAGAGAGTGCACCCAGGGCAGGGATAGAGAGAGAGAGAGAGAGAGAGAGTGCACCCAGGGCAGGGAGAGAGAGAGAGAGAGAGTGCACCCAGGGCAGGGATAGGTAGAGAGAGAGAGAGAGAGTGCACCCAGGGCAGGGATAGAGAGAGAGAGAGAGAGTGCACCCAGGGCAGGGATAGAGAGAGAGAGAGAGAGTGCACCCAGGGCAGGGATAGAGAGAGAGAGAGAGAGAGTGCACCCAGGGCAGGGATATAGAGAGAGAGAGAGAGAGAGTGCACCCAGGGCAGGGATAGAGAGAGAGAGAGAGTGCACCCAGGGCAGGGATAGAGAGAGAGAGAGAGAGAGAGTGCACCCAGGGCAGGGATAGAGAGAGAGAGAGAGAGAGAGTGCACCCAGGGCAGGGATAGAGAGAGAGAGAGAGAGTGCACCCAGGGCAGGGATAGAGAGAGAGAGAGAGAGTGCACCCAGGGCAGGGATAGAGAGAGAGAGAGAGAGTGCACCCAGGGCACGGATAGAGAGAGAGAGTGCACCCAGGGCAGGGATAGAGAGAGAGAGAGAGTGCACCCAGGGCAGGGAGAGAGAGAGAGAGAGAGAGAGTGCACCCAGTGCAGGGATAGAGAGAGAGAGAGAGAGAGAGTGCACCCAGGGCAGGGATAGAGAGAGAGAGTGCAACCAGGGCAGGGATAGAGAGAGAGAGAGAGTGCACCCAGGGCAGGGATAGAGAGAGAGAGAGAGAGTGCACCCAGGGCAGGGGTAGAGAGAGAGAGAGAGTGCACCCAGGGCAGGGATGGAGAGAGAGAGAGAGAGAGAGAGAGAGTGCACCCAGGGCAGGGATGGAGAGAGAGAGAGAGAGAGTGCACCCAGGGCAGGGATGGAGAGAGAGAGAGAGAGTGCACCCAGGGCAGGGACAGATAGAGAGAGAGAGAGAGAGAGAGAGTGCACCCAGGGCAGGGATAGAGAGAGAGAGAGAGAGTGCACCCAGGGCAGGGATAGAGAGAGAGAGAGAGAGTGCACCCAGGGCAGGGATAGAGAGAGTGCACCCAGGGCAGGGATAGAGAGAGAGAGAGAGTGCACCCAGGGCAGGGATAGAGAGAGAGAGAGAGAGTGCACCCAGGGCAGGGATAGAGAGAGAGAGAGAGAGAGAGAGTGCACCCAGGGCAGGGATAGAGAGAGAGAGAGAGAGAGTGCACCCAGGGCAGGGATAGAGAGAGAGAGAGAGAGAGTGCACCCAGGGCAGGGATAGAGAGAGAGAGAGAGAGAGTGCACCCAGGGCAGGGATAGAGAGAGAGAGAGAGAGAGAGAGAGTGCACCCAGGGCAGGGATAGATAGAGAGAGAGAGAGAGAGAGTGCACCCAGGGCAGGGATAGAGAGAGAGAGAGAGAGAGAGAGTGCACCCAGGGCAGGGATAGAGAGAGAGAGAGAGAGAGAGAGTGCACCCAGGGCAGGGATAGATAGAGAGAGAGAGAGAGAGAGAGTGCACCCAGGGCAGGGATAGAGAGAGAGAGAGAGTGCACCCAGGGCAGGGATAGAGAGAGAGAGAGTGCACCCAGGGCAGGGATAGAGAGAGAGAGAGAGAGAGAGAGTGCACCCAGGGCAGGGATCGAGAGAGAGAGAGAGAGAGAGAGAGAGTGCACCCAGGGCAGGGATAGAGAGAGAGAGAGAGAGAGAGTGCACCCAGGGCAGGGATAGAGAGAGAGAGAGAGAGAACGAGAGTGCACCCAGTGCAGGGATAGAGAGAGAGAGAGAGAGAGAGAGAGTGCACCCAGGGCAGGGATAGAGAGAGAGAGAGAGAGAGTGCACCCAGGGCATGGATAGAGAGAGAGAGAGAGAACGAGAGTGCACCCAGGGCAGGGATAGAGAGAGAGAGTGCACCCAGGGCAGGGATAGAGAGAGAGAGAGAGAGAGAGAGTGCACCCAGGGCAGGGATAGAGAGAGAGAGAGAGAGTGCACCCAGGGCAGGGATAGAGAGAGAGAGAGAGAGAGAGAGAGTGCACCCAGGGCAGGGATAGAGAGAGAGAGAGAGAGAGAGTGCACCCAGGGCAGGGATAGATAGAGAGAGAGAGAGAGAGAGTGCACCCAGGGCAGGGATAGAGAGAGAGAGAGAGTGCACCCAGGGCAGGGATAGAGAGAGAGAGAGAGAGAGAGAGAGTGCACCCAGGGCAGGGATAGAGAGAGAGAGTGCACCCAGGGCAGGGATAGAGAGAGAGAGAGAGAGAGAGTGCACCCAGGGCAGGGATAGAGAGAGAGAGTGCACCCAGGGCAGGGATAGAGAGAGAGAGAGTGCACCCAGGGCAGGGATAGAGAGAGAGAGAGAGAGAGAGAGTGCACCCAGGGCAGGGATAGAGAGAGAGAGAGAGAGAGTGCACCCAGGGCAGGGATAGAGAGAGAGAGTGCACCCAGGGCTGGGATAGAGAGAGAGAGAGAGAGTGCACCCAGGGCAGGGATAGAGAGAGAGAGAGAGAGAGAGAGAGTGCACCCACGGCAGGGATGGAGAGAGAGAGAGAGTGCACCCAGGGCAGGGATAGAGAGAGAGAGAGAGAGTGCACCCAGGGCAGGGATAGAGAGAGAGAGAGAGAGTGCACCCAGGGCAGGGATAGAGAGAGAGAGAGTGCACCGACGGCAAGGATAGAGAGAGAGAGTGCACCCAGGGCAGGGATAGAGAGAAAGAGAGAGTGCACCCAGGGCAGGGATAGAGAGAGAGAGAGAGTGCACCCAGGGCAGGGAGAGAGAGAGAGAGAGAGAGAGTGCACCCAGGGCAGGGATAGAGAGAGAGAGAGAGAGAGAGTGCACCCAGGGCAGGGATAGAGAGAGAGAGAGAGTGCACCCAAGGCAGGGATAGAGAGAGAGAGAGTGCACCCAGGGCAGGGATAGAGAGAGAGTGAAAGTGCACCCAGGGCAGAGATAGAGAGAGAGAGAGAGTGCACCCAGGGCAGGGATAGAGAGAGAGAGAGTGCACCCACGGCAGGGATAGAGAGAGAGAGAGAGTGCACCCAGGGCAGGGATAGAGAGAGAGAGAGAGAGTGCACCCAGGGCAGGGATAGACAGAGAGTGCACCCAGGGCAGGGATAGAGAGAGAGAGTGCACCCAGGGCAGGGATAGAGAGAGAGTGCACCCAGGGCAGGGATAGAGAGAGAGAGTGCACCCAGGGCAGGGATAGAGAGAGAGAGAGAGAGTGCACCCAGGGCAGGGATAGAGAGAGAGAGTGCACCCAGGGCAGGGATAGAGAGAGAGAGAGAGAGAGAGTGCACCCAGGGCAGGGATAGAGAGAGAGAGAGAGAGAGAGAGTGCACCCAGGGCAGGGATAGAGAGAGAGAGAGAGTGCACCCAGGGCTGGGATGGAGAGAGAGTGCACCCCGGGCAGGGATGGAGAGAGAGTGCACCCAGGGCAGGGATAGAGAGAGAGAGAGTGCACCCAGGGCAGGGATAGAGAGAGAGGGAGTGCACCCAGCGCAGGGATAGAGAGAGAGTGTGCACCCAGGGCAGGGATAGAGAGAGAGAGAGAGAGAGAGAGTGCACCCAGGGCAGGGATAGAGAGAGTGAGAGAGAGAGAGTGCACCCAGGGCAGGGATAGAGAGAGAGAGTGCACCCAGGGCAGGGATAGAGAGAGAGAGTGCACCCAGGGCAGGGATAGAGAGAGAGAGTGCACCCAGGGCAGGGATAGAGAGAGAGAGAGAGAGTGCACCCAGGGCAGGGATAGAGAGAGAGAGTGCACCAAAGGCAGGGATAGAGAGAGAGAGAGAGAGAGTGCACCCAGGGCAGGGATAGAGAGAGAGAGAGAGACAGAGAGTGCACCCAGGACAGGGATGGAGAGAGAGAGTGCACCCAGGGCAGGGATAGAGAGAGTGTGTGTTGGTCATTATGGACAGGATGGACTGTTTGCTGGTTTTTATGGACAGGATGGAGTGCGTGTTGGTCATTATGGACAGGATGGAGTGTGTGCTGGTTTTTATGGACAGGATGGAGTGTGTGCTGGTTTTTATGGACAGGATGGAGTGTGTGCTGGTTTTTATGGACAGGATGGAGTGTGTGCTGGTCATTCTGGACAGGATGGAGTGTGTGCTGGTCATTATGAACAGGATGGAGTGTGAGCTGGTCATTGTGGACAGGATGCAGTGTGTGCTGGTCATTATGGACAGGATGGAGTGTGTGCTGGTCATTATGGACAGGATGGAGTGTGTGCTGGTTTTTATGAACAGGATGGAGTGTGTGCTGGTCATTATGGACAGGATGGAGTGTGTGCTGGTCTTTATGAACAGGATGGAGTGTGTGCTGTTCATTATGGACAGGATGGAGTGTGAGCTGGTCATTATGAACAGGATGGAGTGTGTGCTGTTCATTATGGACAGGATGGAGTGTGTGCTGGTTTTTATGGACAGGATGGAGTGTGTGCTGGTCATTATGGACAGGATGGAGTGTGTGCTGGTTTTTATGGACAGGATGAAGTGTGTGCTGGTCATTATGGACAGGATGGAGTGTGTGCTGTTCATTATGGACCGGGTGGAGTGTGTGCTGGTCATTATGGACAGGATGGAGTGTGAGCTGGTTTTTATGGACAGGATGGAGTGTGTGCTGTTCATTATGAACAGGATGGAGTGTGTGCTGTTCATTATGGACAGGATGGAGTGTGTGCTGGTTTTTATGGACAGGATGGAGTGTGTGCTGGTCATTATGAACAGGATGGAGTGTGTGCTGGTCATTATGGACAGGATGGAGTGTGTGCTGTTCATTATGGACAGGATGGAGTGTGTGCTGGTTTTTATGGACAGGATGGAGTGTGTGCTGGTCATTATGAACAGGATGGAGTGTGTGCTGGTCATTATGAACAGGATGGAGTGTGTGCTGGTCATTATGGACAGGATGGAGTGTGAGCTGTTCATTATGGACAGGATGGAGTGTGTGCTGGTTTTTATGGACAGGATGGAGTGTGTGCTGGTCATTATGAACAGGATGGAGTGTGTGCTGTTCATTATGGACAGGATGGAGTGTGTGCTGGTTTTTATGGACAGGATGGAGTGTGTGCTGGTCATTATGAACAGGATGGAGTGTGTGCTGTTCATTATGGACAGGATGGAGTGTGTGCTGGTTTTTATGGACAGGATGGAGTGTGTGCTGGTCATTATGGACAGGATGGAGTGTGTGCTGTTCATTATGGACCGGGTGGAGTGTGTGCTGGTCATTATGGACAGGATGGAGTGTGAGCTGGTTTTTATGGACAGGATGGAGTGTGTGCTGGTCATTATGAACAGGATGGAGTGTGTGCTGTTCATTATGGACAGGATGGAGTGTGTGCTGGTCATTATGAACAGGATGGAGTGTGTGCTGGTCATTATGGACAGGATGGAGTGTGTGCTGGTCATTATGGACAGGATGGAGTGTGTGCTGTTCATTATGGACAGGGTGGAGTGTGTGCTGGTCATTATGGACAGGATGGAGTGCGTGCTGGTCATTATGGACAGGATGGAGTGCGTGCTGGTCATTATGGACAGGATGGAGTGCGTGCTGGTCATTATGGACAGGATGGAGTGCGTGCTGGTCATTATGGACAGGATGGAGTGTGTGCTGGTCATTATGAACAGGATGGAGTGTGTGCTGTTCATTATGGACAGGGTGGAGTGTGTGCTGGTCATTATGGACAGGATGGAGTGTGTGCTGTTCATTATGGACAGGATGGAGTGTGTGCTGGTTTTTATGGACAGGATGGAGTGTGTGCTGTTCATTATGGACAGGATGGAGTGTGTGCTGTTCATTATGGACAGGGTGGAGTGTGTGCTGGTCATTATGGACAGGATGGAGTGTGTCCTGTTCATTATGAACAGGATGGAGTGTGTGCTGGTCATTATGGACAGGATGGAGTGTGTGCTGGTCATTATGGACAGGATGGAGTGTGTGCTGGTTTTTATGGACAGGATGGAGTGTGTGCTGTTCATTATGGGCAGGATGGAGTGTGTGCTGGTTTTTATGGACAGGATGGAGTGTGTGCTGTTCATTATGGACAGGATGGAGTGCGTGCTGGTCATTATGGACAGGATGGAGTGCGTGCTGTTCATTATGGACAGGATGGAGTGTGTGCTGTTCATTATGAACAGGATGGAGTGTGTGGTGGTCATTATGGACAGGATGGAGTGTGTGGTGGTCATTATGGACAGGATGGAGTGTGTGCTGGTCATTATGGACAGGATGGAGTGCGTGCTGGTCATTATGGACAGGATGGAGTGTGTGCTGTTCATTATGAACAGGATGGAGTGTGTGGTGGTCATTATGGACAGGATGGAGTGTGTGCTGGTCATTATGGACAGGATGGAGTGCGTGCTGGTCATTATGGACAGGATGGAGTGTGTGCTGGTCATTATGGACAGGATGGAGTGTGTGCTGGTTTTTATGGACAGGATGGAGTGTGTGCTGGTCATTATGGACAGGATGGAGTGTGTGCTGTTCATTATGGACAGGATGGAGTGTGTGCTGTTCATTATGAACAGGGTGGAGTGTGTGCTGGTCATTATGAACAGGATGGAGTGTGTGCTGGTCATTATGGACAGGATGGAGTGTGTGCTGGTTTTTATGGACAGGATGGAGTGCGTGCTGGTTTTTATGGACAGGATGGAGTGCGTGCTGGTCATTATGGACAGGATGGAGTGCGTGCTGGTTTTTATGGACAGGATGGAGTGTGTGCTGGTCATTATGAACAGGATGGAGTGTGTGCTGGTCATTATGAACAGGATGGAGTGTGTGCTGGTCATTATGGACAGGATGGAGTGTGTGGTGGTCATTATGAACAGGATGGAGTGTGTGCTGGTTTTTATGGACAGGATGGAGTGCGTGCTGGTTTTTATGGACAGGATGGAGTGTGTGCTGGTCATTATGAACAGGATGGAGTGTGTGCTGGTCATTATGAACAGGATGGAGTGTGTGCTGGTCATTATGGACAGGATGGAGTGTGTGGTGGTCATTATGAACAGGATGGAGTGTGTGCTGGTTTTTATGGACAGGATGGAGTGCGTGCTGGTTTTTATGGACAGGATGGAGTGTGTGCTGGTCATTATGAACAGGATGGAGTGTGTGCTGGTCATTATGAACAGGATGGAGTGTGTGCTGGTCATTATGGACAGGATGGAGTGTGTGGTGGTCATTATGAACAGGATGGAGTGTGTGCTGGTTTTTATGGACAGGATGGAGTGTGAGCTGGTCATTATGAACAGGATGGAGTGTGTGCTGTTCATTATGAACAGGATGGAGTGTCTGCTGTTCATTATGGACAGGATGGAGTGTGAGCTGGTTTTTATGGACAGGTTGGAGTGTGTGCTGGTCATTATGGACAGGATGGAGTGCGTGCTGGTTTTTATGGACAGGATGGAATGTGTGCTGGTTTTTATGGACAGGATGGAGTGTGTGCTGGTCATTATGGACAGGATGGAGTGCGTGCTGGTTTTTATGGACAGGATGGAGTGTGTGCTGGTTTTTATGGACAGGATGGAGTGTGTGCTGGTCATTATGGACAGGATGGAGTGCGTGCTGGTTTTTATGGACAGGATGGAGTGTGTGCTGGTTTTTATGGACAGGATGGAGTGTGTGCTGGTCATTATGGACAGGATGGAGTGCGTGCTGGTTTTTATGGACAGGATGGAGTGTGTGCTGGTCATTATGGACAGGATGGAGTGCGTGCTGGTTTTTATGGACAGGATGGAGTGTGTGCTGGTTTTTATGGACAGGATGGAGTGCGTGCTGGTCATTATGAACAGGATGGAGTGTGTGCTGGTTTTTATGGACAGGATGGAGTGTGAGCTGGTTTTTATGGACAGGATGGAGTGTGTGCTGGTCATTATGGACAGGATGGAGTGTGTGCTGGTCATTATGGACAGGATGGAGTGTGAGCTGGTTTTTATGGACAGGATGGAGTGTGTGCTGGTCATTATGGACAGGATGGAGTGTGTGCTGGTCATTATGGACAGGATGGAGTGTGTGCTGGTCATTATGGACAGGATGGAGTGTGTGCTGGTCATTATGGACAGGATGGAGTGTGAGCTGGTTTTTATGGACAGGATGGAGTGTGTGCTGGTCATTATGGACAGGATGGAGTGTGTGCTGGTCATTATGGACAGGATGGAGTGTGAGCTGGTCATTATGGACAGGATGGAGTGTGAGCTGGTTTTTATGGACAGGATGGAGTGTGTGCTGGTCATTATGGACAGGATGGAGTGTGTGCTGGTCATTATGAACAGGATGGAGTGTGTGGTGGTCATTATGGACAGGATGGAGTGTGTGCTGGTCATTATGGACAGGATGGAGTGTGTGCTGGTCATTATGAACAGGATGGAGTGTGTGGTGGTCATTATGGACAGGATGGAGTGTGTGCTGGTCATTATGAACAGGATGGAGTGTGAGGTGGTCATTATGGACAGGATGGAGCGTGTGCTGGTCATTATGAACAGGATGGAGTGTGTGGTGGTCATTCTGGACAGGATGGAGTGTGTGCTGGTCATTATGGACAGGATGGAGTATGTGCTGGTCATTATGAACAGGATGGAGTGTGTGCTGGTCATTATGAACAGGATGGAGTGTGTGCTGGTCATTATGGACAGGATGGAGTGTGTGCTGGTCATTATGAACAGGATGGAGTGTGTGCTGGTCATTATGGACAGGATGGAGTGTGTGCTGGTCATTATGAACAGGATGGAGTGTGAGCTGGTTTTTATGGACAGGATGGAGTGTGTGCTGGTCATTATGGACAGGATGGAGTGTGTGCTGGTCATTATGGACAGGATGGAGTGTGAGCTGGTTTTTATGGACAGGATGGAGTGTGTGCTGGTCATTATGGACAGGATGGAGTGTGTGCTGATCATTATGGACAGGATGGAGTGTGTGCTGGTCATTATGGACAGGATGGAGTGTGTGCTGATCATTATGGACAGGATGGAGTGTGAGCTGGTCATTATGGACAGGATGGAGTGTGAGCTGGTTTCTATGGACAGGATGGAGTGTGTGCTGGTCATTATGGACAGGATGGAGTGTGTGCTGGTCATTATGAACAGGATGGAGTGTGTGCTGGTCATTATGAACAGGATGGAGTGTGTGGTGGTCATTATGGACAGGATGGAGTGTGTGCTGGTCATTATGGACAGGATGGAGTGTGTGCTGGTCATTATGGACAGGGTGGAGTGTGTGCTGGTCATTATGGACAGGATGGAGTGCGTGCTGGTCATTATGGACAGGATGGAGTGCGTGCTGGTCATTATGGACAGGATGGAGTGCGTGCTGGTCATTATGGACAGGATGGAGTGCGTGCTGGTCATTATGGACAGGATGGAGTGCGTGCTGTTCATTATGAACAGGATGGAGTGTGTGCTGTTCATTATGGACAGGGTGGAGTGTGTGCTGGTCATTATGGACAGGATGGAGTGTGTGCTGTTCATTATGGACAGGATGGAGTGTGTGCTGGTTTTTATGGACAGGATGGAGTGTGTGCTGGTCATTATGGACAGGATGGAGTGTGTGCTGTTCATTATGGACAGGGTGGAGTGTGTGCTGGTCATTATGGACAGGATGGAGTGTGTGCTGTTCATTATGGACAGGATGGAGTGTGTGCTGGTCATTATGGACAGGATGGATTGTGTGCTGGTCATTATGGACAGGATGGAGTGTGTGCTGGTCATTATGGACAGGATGGAGTGTGTGCTGGTTTTTATGGACAGGATGGAGTGTGTGCTGTTCATTATGGACAGGATGGAGTGTGTGCTGGTTTTTATGGACAGGATGGAGTGTGTGCTGTTCATTATGGACAGGATGGAGTGCGTGCTGTTCATTATGAACAGGATGGAGTGTGTGCTGATCATTATGGACAGGATGGAGTGCGTGCTGTTCATTATTAACAGGATGGAGTGTGTGCTGTTCATTATGAACAGGATGGAGTGTGTGGTGGTCATTATGGACAGGATGGAGTGTGTGCTGGTCATTATGGACAGGATGGAGTGTGTGCTGGTCATTATGGACAGGATGGAGTGTGTGCTGGTTTTTATGGACAGGATGGAGTGTGTGCTGGTCATTATGGACAGGATGGAGTGTGTGCTGTTCATTATGGACAGGATGGAGTGTGTGCTGTTCATTATGAACAGGGTGGAGTGTGTGCTGGTCATTATGAACAAGATGGAGTGTGTGCTGGTCATTATGGACAGGATGGAGTGTGTGCTGGTTTTTATGGACAGGATGGAGTGCGTGCTGGTTTTTATGGACAGGATGGAGTGCGTGCTGGTCATTATGGACAGGATGGAGTGTGTGCTGGTTTTTATGGACAGGATGGAGTGCGTGCTGGTTTTTATGGACAGGATGGAGTGTGTGCTGGTCATTATGAACAGGATGGAGTGTGTGCTGGTCATTATGAACAGGATGGAGTGTGTGCTGGTCATTATGGACAGGATGGAGTGTGTGGTGGTCATTATGAACAGGATGGAGTGTGTGCTGGTTTTTATGGACAGGATGGAGTGTGAGCTGGTCATTATGGACAGGATGGAGTGTCTGCTGTTCATTATGGACAGGATGGAGTGTGAGCTGGTTTTTATGGACAGGTTGGAGTGTGTGCTGGTCATTATGGACAGGATGGAGTGCGTGCTGGTTTTTATGGACAGGATGGAATGTGTGCTGGTTTTTATGGACAGGATGGAGTGCGTGCTGGTCATTATGAACAGGATGGAGTGTGTGCTGGTTTTTATGGACAGGATGGAGTGTGTGCTGGTTTTTATGGACAGGATGGAGTGTGTGCTGGTCATTATGGACCGGATGGAGTGCGTGCTGGTTTTTATGGACAGGATGGAGTGTGTGCTGGTCATTATGGACAGGATGGAGTGCGTGCTGGTTTATATGGACAGGATGGAGTGTGTGCTGGTTTTTATGGACAGGATGGAGTGCGTGCTGGTCATTATGAACAGGATGGAGTGTGTGCTGGTTTTTATGGACAGGATGGAGTGTGAGCTGGTTTTTATGGACAGGATGGAGTGTGTGCTGGTCATTATGGACAGGATGGAGTGTGTGCTGGTCATTATGGACAGGATGGAGTGTGAGCTGGTTTTTATGGACAGGATGGAGTGTGTGCTGGTCATTATGGACAGGATGGAGTGTGTGCTGGTCATTATGGACAGGATGGAGTGTGTGCTGGTCATTATGGACAGGATGGAGTGTGTGCTGGTTTTTATGGACAGGATGGAGTGCGTGCTGGTCATTATGGACAGGATGGAGTGCGTGCTGGTTTTTATGGACAGGATGGAGTGTGTGCTGGTCATTATGGACAGGATGGAGTGCGTGCTGGTTTTTATGGACAGGATGGAGTGTGTGCTGGTTTTTATGGACAGGATGGAGTGCGTGCTGGTCATTATGAACAGGATGGAGTGTGTGCTGGTTTTTATGGACAGGATGGAGTGTGAGCTGGTTTTTATGGACAGGATGGAGTGTGTGCTGGTCATTATGGACAGGATGGAGTGTGTGCTGGTCATTATGGACAGGATGGAGTGTGAGCTGGTTTTTATGGACAGGATGGAGTGTGTGCTGGTCATTATGGACAGGATGGAGTGTGTGCTGGTCATTATGGACAGGATGGAGTGTGTGCTGGTCATTATGGACAGGATGGAGTGTGTGCTGGTCATTATGGACAGGATGGAGTGTGAGCTGGTTTTTATGGACAGGATGGAGTGTGTGCTGGTCATTATGAACAGGATGGAGTGTGAGGTGGTCATTATGGACAGGATGGAGCGTGTGCTGGTCATTATGAACAGGATGGAGTGTGTGGTGGTCATTCTGGACAGGATGGAGTGTGTGCTGGTCATTATGGACAGGATGGAGTCTGTGCTGGTCATTATGAACAGGATGGAGTGTGTGCTGGTCATTATGAACAGGATGGAGTGTGTGCTGGTCATTATGGACAGGATGGAGTGTGTGCTGGTCATTATGAACAGGATGGAGTGTGTGCTGGTCATTATGGACAGGATGGAGTGTGTGCTGGTCATTATGAACAGGATGGAGTGTGAGCTGGTTTTTATGGACAGGATGGAGTGTGTGCTGGTCATTATGGACAGGATGGAGTGTGTGCTGGTCATTATGGACAGGATGGAGTGTGAGCTGGTTTTTATGGACAGGATGGAGTGTGTGCTGGTCATTATGGACAGGATGGAGTGTGTGCTGATCATTATGGACAGGATGGAGTGTGTGCTGGTCATTATGGACAGGATGGAGTGTGTGCTGATCATTATGGACAGGATGGAGTGTGAGCTGGTCATTATGGACAGGATGGAGTGTGAGCTGGTTTTTATGGACAGGATGGAGTGTGTGCTGGTCATTATGGACAGGATGGAGTGTGTGCTGGTCATTATGAACAGGATGGAGTGTGTGCTGGTCATTATGAACAGGATGGAGTGTGTGGTGGTCATTATGGACAGGATGGAGTGTGTGCTGGTCATTATGGACAGGATGGAGTGTGTGCTGGTCATTATGGACAGGGTGGAGTGTGTGCTGGTCATTATGGACAGGATGGAGTGCGTGCTGGTCATTAAGGACAGGATGGAGTGCGTGCTGGTCATTATGGACAGGATGGAGTGCGTGCTGGTCATTATGGACAGGATGGAGTGCGTGCTGGTCATTATGGACAGGATGGAGTGCGTGCTGTTCATTATGAACAGGATGGAGTGTGTGCTGTTCATTATGGACAGGGTGGAGTGTGTGCTGGTCATTATGGACAGGATGGAGTGTGTGCTGTTCATTATGGACAGGATGGAGTGTGTGCTGGTTTTTATGGACAGGATGGAGTGTGTGCTGTTCATTATGGACAGGATGGAGTGTGTGCTGTTCATTATGGACAGGGTGGAGTGTGTGCTGGTTTTTATGGACAGGATGGAGTGTGTGCTGGTCATTATGGACAGGATGGAGTGTGTGCTGTTCATTATGGACAGGATGGAGTGTGTGCTGGTCATTATGGACAGGATGGAGTGTGTGCTGGTCATTATGGACAGGATGGAGTGTGTGCTGGTTTTTATGGACAGGATGGAGTGTGTGCTGTTCATTATGGACAGGATGGAGTGTGTGCTGGTTTTTATGGACAGGATGGAGTGTGTGCTGTTCATTATGGACAGGATGGAGTGCGTGCTGTTCATTATGAACAGGATGGATTGTGTGCTGGTCATTATGGACAGGATGGAGTGTGTGCTGGTTTTTATGGACAGGATGGAGTGTGTGCTGGTCATTATGGACAGGATGGAGTGTGTGCTGTTCATTATGGACAGGATGGAGTGTGTGCTGTTCATTATGAACAGGATGGAGTGTGTGGTGGTCATTATGGACAGGATGGAGTGTGTGCTGGTCATTATGGACAGGATGGAGTGCGTTCTGGTCATTATGGACAGGATGGAGTGTGTGCTGGTCATTATGGACAGGATGGAGTGTGTGCTGGTTTTTATGGACAGGATGGAGTGTGTGATGGTCATTATGGACAGGATGGAGTGTGTGCTGTTCATTATGGACAGGATGGAGTGTGTGCTGTTCATTATGAACAGGGTGGAGTGTGTGCTGGTCATTATGAACAAGATGGAGTGTGTGCTGGTCATTATGGACAGGATGGAGTGTGTGCTGGTTTTTATGGACAGGATGGAGTGTGAGCTGGTCATTATGGACAGGATGGAGTGTGTGCTGGTTTTTATGGACAGGATGGAATGTGAGCTGGTCATTATGAACAGGATGGAGTGTGTGCTGGTTTTTATGGACAGGATGGAGTGCGTGCTGGTTTTTATGGACAGGATGGAGTGTGTGCTGGTCATTATGAACAGGATGGAGTGTGTGCTGGTTTTTATGGACAGGATGGAGTGCGTGCTGGTCATTATGGACAGGATGGAGTGTGTGCTGGTTTTTATGGACAGGATGGAGTGCGTGCTGGTTTTTATGGACAGGATGGAGTGTGTGCTGGTCATTATGAACAGGATGGAGTGTGTGCTGGTCATTATGGACAGGATGGAGTGTGTGCTGGTCATTATGAACAGGATGGAGTGTGTGCTGGTCATTATGAACAGGATGGAGTGTGTGCTGGTCATTATGGACAGGATGGAGTGTGTGGTGGTCATTATGAACAGGATGGAGTGTGTGCTGGTTTTTATGGACAGGATGGAGTGTGAGCTGGTCATTATGAACAGGATGGAGTGTGTGCTGGTTTTTATGGACAGGATGGAGTGTGTGCTGGTCATTATGGACAGGATGGAGTGTGTCCTGTTCATTATGAACAGGATGGAGTGTCTGCTGTTCATTATGGACAGGATGGAGTGTGAGCTGGTCATTATGGACAGGATGGAGTGCGTGCTGGTTTTTATGGACAGGATGGAATGTGTGCTGGTTTTTATGGACAGGATGGAGTGCGTGCTGGTCATTATGAACAGGATGGAGTGTGTGCTGGTTTTTATGGACAGGATGGAGTGTGTGCTGGTTTTTATGGACAGGATGGAGTGTGTGCTGGTCATTATGGACAGGATGGAGTGCGTGCTGGTTTTTATGGACAGGATGGAGTGTGTGCTGGTCATTATGGACAGGATGGAGTGCGTGCTGGTTTTTATGGACAGGATGGAGTGTGTGCTGGTTTTTATGGACAGGATGGAGTGCGTGCTGGTCATTATGAACAGGATGGAGTGTGTGCTGGTTTTTATGGACAGGATGGAGTGTGAGCTGGTTTTTATGGACAGGATGGAGTGTGTGCTGGTCATTATGGACAGGATGGAGTGTGTGCTGGTCATTATGGACAGGATGGAGTGTGAGCTGGTTTTTATGGACAGGATGGAGTGTGTGCTGGTCATTATGGACAGGATGGAGTGTGTGCTGGTCATTATGGACAGGATGGAGTGTGTGCTGGTCATTATGGACAGGATGGAGTGTGAGCTGGTTTTTATGGACAGGATGGAGTGTGTGCTGGTCATTATGGACAGGATGGAGTGTGTGCTGGTCATTATGGACAGGATGGAGTGTGAGCTGGTCATTATGGACAGGATGGAGTGTGAGCTGGTTTTTATGGACAGGATGGAGTGTGTGCTGGTCATTATGGACAGGATGGAGTGTGTGCTGGTCATTATGAACAGGATGGAGTGTGTGGTGGTCATTATGGACAGGATGGAGTGTGTGCTGGTCATTATGGACAGGATGGAGTGTGTGCTGGTCATTATGAACAGGATGGAGTGTGTGGTGGTCATTATGGACAGGATGGAGTGTGTGCTGGTCATTATGAACAGGATGGAGTGTGAGGTGGTCATTATGGACAGGATGGAGCGTGTGCTGGTCATTATGAACAGGATGGAGTGTGTGGTGGTCATTCTGGACAGGATGGAGTGTGTGCTGGTCATTATGGACAGGATGGAGTATGTGCTGGTCATTATGAACAGGATGGAGTGTGTGCTGGTCATTATGAACAGGATGGAGTGTGTGCTGGTCATTATGGACAGGATGGAGTGTGTGCTGGTCATTATGAACAGGATGGAGTGTGTGCTGGTCATTATGGACAGGATGGAGTGTGTGCTGGTCATTATGAACAGGATGGAGTGTGAGCTGGTTTTTATGGACAGGATGGAGTGTGTGCTGGTCATTATGGACAGGATGGAGTGTGAGCTGGTTTTTATGGACAGGATGGAGTGTGTGCTGGTCATTATGGACAGGATGGAGTGTGTGCTGATCATTATGGACAGGATGGAGTGTGTGCTGGTCATTATGGACAGGATGGAGTGTGTGCTGATCATTATGGACAGGATGGAGTGTGAGCTGGTCATTATGGACAGGATGGAGTGTGAGCTGGTTTTTATGGACAGGATGGAGTGTGTGCTGGTCATTATGGACAGGATGGAGTGTGTGCTGGTCATTATGAACAGGATGGAGTGTGTGCTGGTCATTATGAACAGGATGGAGTGTGTGGTGGTCATTATGGACAGGATGGAGTGTGTGCTGGACATTATGGACAGGATGGAGTGTGTGCTGCTCATTATGGACAGGGTGGAGTGTGTGCTGGTCATTATGGACAGGATGGAGTGCGTGCTGGTCATTATGGACAGGATGGAGTGCGTGCTGGTCATTATGGACAGGATGGAGTGCGTGCTGGTCATTATGGACAGGATGGAGTGCGTGCTGTTCATTATGAACAGGATGGAGTGTGTGCTGTTCATTATGGACAGGATGGAGTGTGTGCTGTTCATTATGGACAGGGTGGAGTGTGTGCTGGTCATTATGAACAGGATGGAGTGTGAGCTGGTCATTATGGACAGGATGGAGTGTGTGCTGGTTTTTATGGACAGGATGGAGTGTGTGCTGGTTTTTATGGACAGGATGGAGTGCGTGCTGGTCATTATGGACAGGGTGGAGTGTGTGCTGGTCATTATGAACAGGATGGAGTGTGAGCTGGTCATTATGGACAGGATGGAGTGTGTGCTGGTTTTTATGGACAGGATGGAGTGTGTGCTGTTCATTATGGACAGGATGGAGTGTGTGCTGTTCATTATGGACAGGATGGAGTGTGTGCTGGTCATTATGGACAGGATGGAGTGTGTGCTGGTCATTATGGACAGGATGGAGTGTGTGCTGGTCATTATGGACAGGATGGAGTGTGTGCTGTTCATTATGGACAGGATGGAGTGTGTGCTGTTCATTATGAACAGGATGGATTGTATGCTGTTCATTATGGACAGGGTGGAGTGTGTGCTGGTCATTATGGACAGGATGGAGTGCGTGCTGGTCATTATGGACAGGATGGATTGTGTGCTGTTCATTATGAACAGGATGGATTGTGTGCTGTTCATTATGGACAGGGTGGAGTGTGTGCTGGTCATTATGGACAGGATGGAGTGCGTGCTGGTCATTATGGACAGGATGGATTGTGTGCTGTTCATTATGAACAGGATGGATTGTGTGCTGTTCATTATGGACAGGGTGGAGTGTGTGCTGGTCATTATGAACAGGATGGAGGGCGTGCTGTTCATTATGGACAGGATGGAGTGCGTGCTGTTCATTATGAACAGGATGGATTGTGTGCTGGTCATTATGGACAGGATGGAGTGTGTGCTGGTTTTTATGGACAGGATGGAGTGTGTGCTGTTCATTATGGACAGGATGGAGTGTGTGCTGTTCATTATGAACAGGATGGAGTGTGTGGTGGTCATTATGGACAGGATGGAGTGTGTGCTGGTCATTATGGACAGGATGGAGTGCGTGCTGGTCATTATGGACAGGATGGAGTGTGTGCTGTTCATTATGGACAGGATGGAGTGTGTGCTGGTCATTATGAACAAGATGGAGTGTGTGCTGGTCATTATGGACAGGATGGAGTGTGTGCTGGTTTTTATGGACAGGATGGAGTGTGAGCTGGTCATTATGGACAGGATGGAGTGTGTGCTGGTTTTTATGGACAGGATGGAGTGCGTGCTGGTTTTTATGGACAGGATGGAGTGTGTGCTGGTCATTATGAACCGGATGGAGTTTGTGCTGGTCATTATGGACAGGATGGAGTGCGTGCTGGTCATTATGGACAGGATGGAGTGTGTGCTGGTTTTTATGGACAGGATGGAGTGCGTGCTGGTTTTTATGGACAGGATGGAGTGTGTGCTGGTCATTATGAACAGGATGGAGTGTCTGCTGGTCATTATGGACAGGATGGAGTGTGTGCTGGTCATTATGAACAGGATGGAGTGTGTGCTGGTCATTATGAACAGGATGGAGTGTGTGCTGGTCATTATGGACAGGATGGAGTGTGTGGTGGTCATTATGAACAGGATGGAGTGTGTGCTGGTTTTTATGGACAGGATGGAGTGTGAGCTGGTCATTATGAACAGGATGGAGTGTGTGCTGTTCATTATGAACAGGATGGAGTGTCTGCTGTTCATTATGGACAGGATGGAGTGTGAGCTGGTTTTTATGGACAGGTTGGAGTGTGTGCTGGTCATTATGGACAGGATGGAGTGCGTGCTGGTTTTTATGGACAGGATGGAATGTGTGCTGGTTTTTATGGACAGGATGGAGTGCGTGCTGGTCATTATGAACAGGATGGAGTGTGAGCTGGTTTTTATGGACAGGATGGAGTGTGTGCTGGTTTTTATGGACAGGATGGAGTGTGTGCTGGTCATTATGGACAGGATGGAGTGCGTGCTGGTTTTTATGGACAGGATGGAGTGTGTGCTGGTCATTATGGACAGGATGGAGTGCGTGCTGGTTTTTATGGACAGGATGGAGTGTGTGCTGGTTTTTATGGACAGGATGGAGTGCGTGCTGGTCATTATGAACAGGATGGAGTGTGTGCTGGTTTTTATGGACAGGATGGAGTGTGAGCTGGTTTTTATGGACAGGATGGAGTGTGTGCTGGTCATTATGGACAGGATGGAGTGTGTGCTGGTCATTATGGACAGGATGGAGTGTGAGCTGGTTTTTATGGACAGGATGGAGTGTGTGCTGGTCATTATGGACAGGATGGAGTGTGTGCTGGTCATTATGGACAGGATGGAGTGTGTGCTGGTCATTATGAACAGGATGGAGTGTGTGGTGGTCATTATGGACAGGATGGAGTGTGTGCTGGTCATTATGGACAGGATGGAGTGTGTGCTGGTCATTATGGACAGGGTGGAGTGTGTGCTGGTCATTATGGACAGGATGGAGTGCGTGCTGGTCATTATGGACAGGATGGAGTGCGTGCTGGTCATTATGGACAGGATGGAGTGTGTGCTGTTCATTATGGACAGGATGGAGTGTGTGCTGTTCATTATGGACAGGGTGGAGTGTGTGCTGGTCATTATGGACAGGATGGAGTGTGTGCTGGTCATTATGGACAGGATGGAGTGTGTGCTGGTTTTTATGGACAGGATGGAGTGTGTGCTGTTCATTATGGACAGGATGGAGTGTGTGCTGGTTTTTATGGACAGGATGGAGTGTGTGCTGTTCATTATGAACAGGATGGAGTGTGTGCTGCTCATTATGAACAGGATGGAGTGTGTGCTGTTCATTATGAACAGGATGGAGTGTGTGCTGGTTTTTATGGACAGGATGGAGTGTGTGCTGTTCATTATGGACAGGATGGAGTGTGTGCTGTTCATTATGAACAGGATGGAGTGTGTGGTGGTCATTATGGACAGGATGGAGTGTGTGCTGGTTTTTATGGACAGGATGGAGTGTGTGCTGTTCATTATGGACAGGATGGAGTGTGTGCTGTTCATTATGAACAGGATGGAGTGTGTGGTGGTCATTATGGACAGGATGGAGTGTGTGCTGGTCATTATGGACAGGATGGAGTGCGTGCTGGTCATTATGGACAGGATGGAGTGTGTGCTGTTCATTATGAACAGGATGGAGTGTGTGGTGGTCATTATGGACAGGATGGAGTGTGTGCTGGTCATTATGGACAGGATGGAGTGCGTGCTGGTCATTATGGACAGGATGGAGTGTGTGCTGTTCATTATGAACAGGATGGAGTGTGTGGTGGTCATTATGGACAGGATGGAGTGTGTGCTGGTCATTATGGACAGGATGGAGTGCGTGCTGGTCATTATGGACAGGATGGAGTGTGTGCTGGTCATTATGGACAGGATGGAGTGTGTGCTGGTTTTTATGGACAGGATGGAGTGCGTGCTGGTTTTTATGGACAGGATGGAGTGTGTGCTGGTCATTATGAACAGGATGGAGTGTGTGCTGGTTTTTATGGACAGGATGGAGTGCGTGCTGGTCATTATGGACAGGATGGAGTGTGTGCTGGTTTTTATGGACAGGATGGAGTGCGTGCTGGTTTTTATGGACAGGATGGAGTGCGTGCTGGTTTTTATGGACAGGATGGAGTGCGTGCTGGTTTTTATGGACAGGATGGAGTGTGTGCTGGTCATTATGAACAGGATGGAGTGTGTGCTGGTCATTATGAACAGGATGGAGTGTGTGCTGGTCATAATGGACAGGATGGAGTGTGTGGTGGTCATTATGAACAGGATGGAGTGCGTGCTGGTCATTATGGACAGGATGGAGTGTGTGGTGGTCATTATGAACAGGATGGAGTGTGTGCTGGTTTTTATGGACAGGATGGAGTGTGAGCTGGTCATTATGAACAGGATGGAGTGTGTGCTGGTTTTTATGGACAGGATGGAGTGTGTGCTGTTCATTATGAACAGGATGGAGTGTCTGCTGTTCATTATGGACAGGATGGAGTGTGAGCTGGTTTTTATGGATAGGTTGGAGTGTGTGCTGGTCATTATGGACAGGATGGAGTGCGTGCTGGTTTTTATGGACAGGATGGAATGTGTGCTGGTTTTTATGGACAGGATGGAGTGCGTGCTGGTCATTATGAACAGGATGGAGTGTGTGCTGGTTTTTATGGACAGGATGGAGTGTGTGCTGGTTTTTATGGACAGGATGGAGTGTGTGCTGGTCATTATGGACAGGATGGAGTGCGTGCTGGTTTTTATGGACAGGATGGAGTGTGTGCTGGTTTTTATGGACAGGATGGAGTGCGTGCTGGTCATTATGAACAGGATGGAGTGTGTGCTGGTTTTTATGGACAGGATGGAGTGTGAGCTGGTTTTTATGGACAGGATGGAGTGTGTGCTGGTCATTATGGACAGGATGGAGTGTGTGCTGGTCATTATGGACAGGATGGAGTGTGAGCTGGTTTTTATGGACAGGATGGAGTGTGTGCTGGTCATTATGGACAGGATGGAGTGTGTGCTGGTCATTATGGACAGGATGGAGTGTGAGCTGGTCATTATGGACAGGATGGAGTGTGAGCTGGTTTTTATGGACAGGATGGAGTGTGTGCTGGTCATTATGGACAGGATGGAGTGTGTGCTGGTCATTATGAACAGGATGGAGTGTGTGGTGGTCATTATGGACAGGATGGAGTGTGTGCTGGTCATTATGGACAGGATGGAGTGTGTGCTGGTCATTATGAACAGGATGGAGTGTGTGGTGGTCATTATGGACAGGATGGAGTGTGTGCTGGTCATTATGAACAGGATGGAGTGTGAGGTGGTCATTATGGACAGGATGGAGCGTGTGCTGGTCATTATGAACAGGATGAAGTGTGTGGTGGTCATTCTGGACAGGATGGAGTGTGTGCTGGTCATTATGGACAGGATGGAGTATGTGCTGGTCATTATGAACAGGATGGAGTGTGTGCTGGTCATTATGAACAGGATGGAGTGTGTGCTGGTCATTATGGACAGGATGGAGTGTGTGCTGGTCATTATGAACAGGATGGAGTGTGTGCTGGTCATTATGGACAGGATGGAGTGTGTGCTGGTCATTATGAACAGGATGGAGTGTGAGCTGGTTTTTATGGACAGGATGGAGTGTGTGCTGGTCATTATGGACAGGATGGAGTGTGAGCTGGTTTTTATGGACAGGATGGAGTGTGTGCTGGTCATTATGGACAGGATGGAGTGTGTGCTGATCATTATGGACAGGATGGAGTGTGTGCTGGTCATTATGGACAGGATGGAGTGTGTGCTGATCATTATGGACAGGATGGAGTGTGAGCTGGTCATTATGGACAGGATGGAGTGTGAGCTGGTTTTTATGGACAGGATGGAGTGTGTGCTGGTCATTATGGACAGGATGGAGTGTGTGCTGGTCATTATGAACAGGATGGAGTGTGTGCTGGTCATTATGAACAGGATGGAGTGTGTGGTGGTCATTATGGACAGGATGGAGTGTGTGCTGGTCATTATGGACAGGATGGAGTGTGTGCTGCTCATTATGGACAGGGTGGAGTGTGTGCTGGTCATTATGGACAGGATGGAGTGCGTGCTGGTCATTATGGACAGGATGGAGTGCGTGCTGGTCATTATGGACAGGATGGAGTGCGTGCTGGTCATTATGGACAGGATGGAGTGCGTGCTGGTCATTATGGACAGGATGGAGTGCGTGCTGTTCATTATGAACAGGATGGAGTGTGTGCTGTTCATTATGGACAGGGTGGAGTGTGTGCTGGTTTTTATGGACAGGATGGAGTGTGTGCTGGTCATTATGGACAGGATGGAGTGTGTGCTGTTCATTATGGACAGGATGGAGTGTGTGCTGGTTTTTATGGACAGGATGGAGTGTGTGCTGGTCATTATGGACAGGATGGAGTGTGTGCTGTTCATTATGGACAGGATGGAGTGTGTGCTGGTTTTTATGAACAGGATGGAGTGCGTGCTGTTCATTATGGACAGGATGGAGTGTGTGCTGTTCATTATGGACAGGGTGGAGTGTGTGCTGGTCATTATGGACAGGATGGAGTGTGTGCTGGTCATTATGGACAGGATGGAGTGTGTGCTGTTCATTATGGACAGGATGGAGTGTGTCCTGTTCATTATGAACAGGATGGAGTGTGTGCTGGTCATTATGGACAGGATGGAGTGTGTGCTGGTCATTATGGACAGGATGGAGTGTGTGCTGGTTTTTATGGACAGGATGGAGTGTGTGCTGTTCATTTTGGACAGGATGGAGTGTGTGCTGGTTTTTATGGACAGGATGGAGTGTGTGCTGGTCATTATGGACAGGATGGAGTGTGTGCTGGTCATTATGGACAGGATGGAGTGTGTGCTGGTTTTTATGGACAGGATGGAGTGTGTGCTGTTCATTTTGGACAGGATGGAGTGTGTGCTGGTTTTTATGGACAGGATGGAGTGTGTGCTGGTCATTATGGACAGGATGGAGTGTGTGCTGGTCATTATGGACAGGATGGAGTGTGTGCTGGTTTTTATGGACAGGATGGAGTGTGTGCTGTTCATTATGGACAGGATGGAGTGTGTGCTGGTCATTATGGACAGGATGGAGTGTGTGCTGGTCATTATGGACAGGATGGAGTGTGTGCTGGTCATTATGGACAGGATGGAGTGTGAGCTGGTTTTTATGGACAGGATGGAGTGTGTGCTGGTCATTATGGACAGGATGGAGTGTGTGCTGGTCATTATGGACAGGATGGAGTGTGAGCTGGTCATTATGGACAGGATGGAGTGTGAGCTGGTTTTTATGGACAGGATGGAGTGTGTGCTGGTCATTATGGACAGGATGGAGTGTGTGCTGGTTTTTATGGACAGGATGGAGTGTGTGCTGGTCATTCTGGACAGGATGGAGTGTGTGCTGGTCATTATGGACAGGATGGAGTGTGTCCTGTTCATTATGAACAGGATGGATTGTGTGCTGGTCATTATGGACAGGATGGAGTGTGTGCTGGTCATTATGGACAGGATGGAGTGTGTGCTGGTCATTATGGACAGGATGGAGTGTGTGCTGGTCATTATGGACAGGATGGAGTGTGAGCTGGTTTTTATGGACAGGATGGATTGTGTGCTGGTCATTATGGACAGGATGGAGTGTGTGCTGGTCATTATGGACAGGATGGAGTGTGAGCTGGTCATTATGGACAGGATGGAGTGTGAGCTGGTTTTTATGGACAGGATGGAGTGTGTGCTGGTCATTATGGACAGGATGGAGTGTGTGCTGGTCATTATGAACAGGATGGAGTGTGTGGTGGTCATTATGGACAGGATGGAGTGTGTGCTGGTCATTATGGACAGGATGGAGTGTGTGCTGGTCATTATGAACAGGATGGAGTGTGTGGTGGTCATTATGGACAGGATGGAGTGTGTGCTGGTCATTATGAACAGGATGGAGTGTGAGGTGGTCATTATGGACAGGATGGAGCGTGTGCTGGTCATTATGAACAGGATGGAGTGTGTGGTGGTCATTCTGGACAGGATGGAGTGTGTGCTGGTCATTATGGACAGGATGGAGTATGTGCTGGTCATTATGAACAGGATGGAGTGTGTGCTGGTCATTATGAACAGGATGGAGTGTGTGCTGGTCATTATGGACAGGATGGAGTGTGTGGTGGTCATTCTGGACAGGATGGAGTGTGTGCTGGTCATTATGGACAGGATGGAGTATGTGCTGGTCATTATGAACAGGATGGAGTGTGTGCTGGTCATTATGAACAGGATGGAGTGTGTGCTGGTCATTATGGACAGGATGGAGTGTGTGCTGGTCATTATGAACAGGATGGAGTGTGTGCTGGTCATTATGGACAGGATGGAGTGTGTGCTGGTCATTATGAACAGGATGGAGTGTGAGCTGGTTTTTATGGACAGGATGGAGTGTGTGCTGGTCATTATGGACAGGATGGAGTGTGAGCTGGTTTTTATGGACAGGATGGAGTGTGTGCTGGTCATTATGGACAGGATGGAGTGTGTGCTGATCATTATGGACAGGATGGAGTGTGTGCTGGTCATTATGGACAGGATGGAGTGTGTGCTGATCATTATGGACAGGATGGAGTGTGAGCTGGTCATTATGGACAGGATGGAGTGTGAGCTGGTTTTTATGGACAGGATGGAGTGTGTGCTGGTCATTATGGACAGGATGGAGTGTGTGCTGGTCATTATGAACAGGATGGAGTGTGTGCTGGTCATTATGAACAGGATGGAGTGTGTGGTGGTCATTATGGACAGGATGGAGTGTGTGCTGGTCATTATGGACAGGATGGAGTGTGTGCTGCTCATTCTGGACAGGGTGGAGTGTGTGCTGGTCATTATGGACAGGATGGAGTGCGTGCTGGTCATTATGGACAGGATGGAGTGCGTGCTGGTCATTATGGACAGGATGGAGTGCGTGCTGGTCATTATGGACAGGATGGAGTGCGTGCTGGTCATTATGGACAGGATGGAGTGCGTGCTGTTCATTATGAACAGGATGGAGTGTGTGCTGTTCATTATGGACAGGGTGGAGTGTGTGCTGGTTTTTATGGACAGGATGGAGTGTGTGCTGGTCATTATGGACAGGATGGAGTGTGTGCTGTTCATTATGGACAGGATGGAGTGTGTGCTGGTTTTTATGGACAGGATGGAGTGTGTGCTGGTCATTATGGACAGGATGGAGTGTGTGCTGTTCATTATGGACAGGATGGAGTGTGTGCTGGTTTTTATGAACAGGATGGAGTGCGTGCTGTTCATTATGGACAGGATGGAGTGTGTGCTGTTCATTATGGACAGGGTGGAGTGTGTGCTGGTCATTATGGACAGGATGGAGTGTGTGCTGGTCATTATGGACAGGATGGAGTGTGTGCTGTTCATTATGGACAGGATGGAGTGTGTCCTGTTCATTATGAACAGGATGGAGTGTGTGCTGGTCATTATGGACAGGATGGAGTGTGTGCTGGTCATTATGGACAGGATGGAGTGTGTGCTGGTTTTTATGGACAGGATGGAGTGTGTGCTGTTCATTTTGGACAGGATGGAGTGTGTGCTGGTTTTTATGGACAGGATGGAGTGTGTGCTGGTCATTATGGACAGGATGGAGTGTGTGCTGGTCATTATGGACAGGATGGAGTGTGTGCTGGTTTTTATGGACAGGATGGAGTGTGTGCTGTTCATTTTGGACAGGATGGAGTGTGTGCTGGTTTTTATGGACAGGATGGAGTGTGTGCTGGTCATTATGGACAGGATGGAGTGTGTGCTGGTCATTATGGACAGGATGGAGTGTGTGCTGGTTTTTATGGACAGGATGGAGTGTGTGCTGTTCATTATGGACAGGATGGAGTGCGTGCTGTTCATTATGAACAGGATGGATTGTGTGCTGGTCATTATGGACAGGATGGAGTGTGTGCTGGTTTTTATGGACAGGATGGAGTGTGTGCTGTTCATTATGGACAGGATGGAGTGTGTGGTGGTCATTATGGACAGGATGGAGTGTGTGCTGGTCATTATGGACAGGATGGAGTGTGTGCTGGTCATTATGAACAGGATGGAGTGTGTGGTGGTCATTATGGACAGGATGGAGTGTGTGCTGGTCATTATGAACAGGATGGAGTGTGAGGTGGTCATTATGGACAGGATGGAGCGTGTGCTGGTCATTATGAACAGGATGGAGTGTGTGGTGGTCATTCTGGACAGGATGGAGTGTGTGCTGGTCATTATGGACAGGATGGAGTATGTGCTGGTCATTATGAACAGGATGGAGTGTGTGCTGGTCATTATGAACAGGATGGAGTGTGTGCTGGTCATTATGGACAGGATGGAGTGTGTGGTGGTCATTCTGGACAGGATGGAGTGTGTGCTGGTCATTATGGACAGGATGGAGTATGTGCTGGTCATTATGAACAGGATGGAGTGTGTGCTGGTCATTATGAACAGGATGGAGTGTGTGCTGGTCATTATGGACAGGATGGAGTGTGTGCTGGTCATTATGAACAGGATGGAGTGTGTGCTGGTCATTATGGACAGGATGGAGTGTGTGCTGGTCATTATGAACAGGATGGAGTGTGAGCTGGTTTTTATGGACAGGATGGAGTGTGTGCTGGTCATTATGGACAGGATGGAGTGTGAGCTGGTTTTTATGGACAGGATGGAGTGTGTGCTGGTCATTATGGACAGGATGGAGTGTGTGCTGATCATTATGGACAGGATGGAGTGTGTGCTGGTCATTATGGACAGGATGGAGTGTGTGCTGATCATTATGGACAGGATGGAGTGTGAGCTGGTCATTATGGACAGGATGGAGTGTGAGCTGGTTTTTATGGACAGGATGGAGTGTGTGCTGGTCATTATGGACAGGATGGAGTGTGTGCTGGTCATTATGAACAGGATGGAGTGTGTGCTGGTCATTATGAACAGGATGGAGTGTGTGGTGGTCATTATGGACAGGATGGAGTGTGTGCTGGTCATTATGGACAGGATGGAGTGTGTGCTGCTCATTCTGGACAGGGTGGAGTGTGTGCTGGTCATTATGGACAGGATGGAGTGCGTGCTGGTCATTATGGACAGGATGGAGTGCGTGCTGGTCATTATGGACAGGATGGAGTGCGTGCTGGTCATTATGGACAGGATGGAGTGCGTGCTGGTCATTATGGACAGGATGGAGTGCGTGCTGTTCATTATGAACAGGATGGAGTGTGTGCTGTTCATTATGGACAGGGTGGAGTGTGTGCTGGTTTTTATGGACAGGATGGAGTGTGTGCTGGTCATTATGGACAGGATGGAGTGTGTGCTGTTCATTATGGACAGGATGGAGTGTGTGCTGGTTTTTATGGACAGGATGGAGTGTGTGCTGGTCATTATGGACAGGATGGAGTGTGTGCTGTTCATTATGGACAGGATGGAGTGTGTGCTGGTTTTTATGGACAGGATGGAGTGTGTGCTGGTCATTATGGACAGGATGGAGTGTGTGCTGTTCATTATGGACAGGATGGAGTGTGTGCTGTTCATTATGGACAGGATGGAGTGTGTGCTGGTTTTTATGAACAGGATGGAGTGCGTGCTGTTCATTATGGACAGGATGGAGTGTGTGCTGTTCATTATGGACAGGGTGGAGTGTGTGCTGGTCATTATGGACAGGATGGAGTGTGTGCTGGTCATTATGGACAGGATGGAGTGTGTGCTGTTCATTATGGACAGGATGGAGTGTGTCCTGTTCATTATGAACAGGATGGAGTGTGTGCTGGTCATTATGGACAGGATGGAGTGTGTGCTGGTCATTATGGACAGGATGGAGTGTGTGCTGGTTTTTATGGACAGGATGGAGTGTGTGCTGTTCATTTTGGACAGGATGGAGTGTGTGCTGGTTTTTATGGACAGGATGGAGTGTGTGCTGGTCATTATGGACAGGATGGAGTGTGTGCTGGTCATTATGGACAGGATGGAGTGTGTGCTGGTTTTTATGGACAGGATGGAGTGTGTGCTGTTCATTTTGGACAGGATGGAGTGTGTGCTGGTTTTTATGGACAGGATGGAGTGTGTGCTGGTCATTATGGACAGGATGGAGTGTGTGCTGGTCATTATGGACAGGATGGAGTGTGTGCTGGTTTTTATGGACAGGATGGAGTGTGTGCTGTTCATTATGGACAGGATGGAGTGCGTGCTGTTCATTATGAACAGGATGGATTGTGTGCTGGTCATTATGGACAGGATGGAGTGTGTGCTGGTTTTTATGGACAGGATGGAGTGTGTGCTGTTCATTATGGACAGGATGGAGTGTGTGGTGGTCATTATGGACAGGATGGAGTGTGTGCTGGTCATTATGGACAGGATGGAGTGTGTGCTGGTCATTATGGACAGGATGGAGTGTGTGCTGGTCATTATGGACAGGATGGAGTGTGTGCTGTTCATTATGGACAGTTGTAAACAATTTTACAACACCAAGTTATAGTCCAGCAATTTTATTTTAAATTCACAAGCTTTCGGAGACTTCCTCCTTCCTCAGGAAGGAGGAAGTCTCCGAAAGCTTGTGAATTTAAAATAAAATTGCTGGACTATAACTTGGTGTTGTAAAATTGTTTACAATTGTCAACCCCAGTCCATCACCGGCATCTCCACATTATGGACAGGATGGAGTGCGTGCTGGTCATTTTGGACAGGATGGAGTGTGTGCTGGTCATTATGAACAGGATGGAGTGTGTGCTGGTCATTATGAACAGGGTGGAGTGCGTGCTGGTCATTATGAACAGGATGGAGTGCGTGCTGGTCATTATGGACAGGGTGGAGTGTGTGCTGGTCATTTTGGAGAGGGTGGAGTGTCTGGAGGGCACTTGAGTTTGGACAAAGGAGACCCTAAGCCATTGTAAAAAAGAGGTTTTATTGATGTTATATACAAATGTACAGCACAAATATGAAACTGCAAATGAGCACCTTTAATTCACAGCCCAGATGCACATCATTTTCATACATGGATTTTTTTTGTAGCTCAGTATGTTTTAAAAATAATGAAAGCAGGATTGACTCCACTAAATCTACTGCTCATGCACCAAGCTGCTCACAGACCCACTACCTAACTCAGTCACAGTGATTTACACAAATATAAACAGTTCTGTATAGAAATGTAGAAAAATAGTTTACACAAGCGGTATAAAACTCATAAAACATTAGGAGTTTGAAGTCATTTTCCTCCTCTTCAGTCTCTCTCGCCAGTCTTCTGGGAGTGCTTCAAAGTTGGCATTCTTCTCAGCCTGGCCACTGTAGGAATAATCACAGACACAGGACAGGGTTACTGGGCGATATAACGGACCAGGAACTAAACAGACACAAGGCGGGGTAAAACAGCTGTCTCCTCTTATCCAGTTTCCCTGCCCTTTCACAATGTCCTGTTATATTCCTTTTCAAATGCTTATCTTATTCCCATTTAGATGATGTTCCAATCTCTGCCTCAGCATGCTTTGTGGTCAGACGCTCCCTGTTTTAATACCCTCTGCTACCCTCTCCATTGATGAAGTGTTCAGTTCCATTCGAGGACATAATGGGGAACCAGTGGACGTAGTGTATTTAGACTTCCAGAAGGCATTCGACAAGGTGCCACATAAAAGATTATTGCTCAAGATAAAGAATCACTGGATTGGGGGTAATATTCTGGCATGGGTGGAGGATTGGTTATCTAACAGGAAGCAGAGAGTTGGGATAGATGATTCATTCTCGGACTGGCAACCAGTGGCCAGTGGTGTTCCACAGGGGTCGGTGCTGGGTCCCCAACTCTTTACAATCTATATTAATGATTTGGAGGAGGGGACCGAGTGTAACATATCAAAGTTTGCAGATGATACAAAGACGGGAGGGAAAGTAGTGAGGACGACATAAAAAACCTACAAGGGGATATAGACAGGTTGGGTGAGTGGGCGGAGATTTGGCAGATGCAGTACAATATTGGAAAATGTGAGGTTATGCACTTTGGCAGGAAAAATCAGAGAGCAAGTTATTATCTTAATGGCGAGAAACTGGAAAGTACTGCAGTACAAAGGGATCTGGGGGTCCGAGTGCAAGAAAATCAAAAAGTTAGCATGCAGGTGCAGCAGGTGATCAAGAAGGCCAACGGAATGTTGGCTTTTATTGCTTGGGGGATAGAATATAAAAACAGGGAGGTATTGCTGCAGTGATATAAGGTATTGGTGAGACCGCACCTGGAATACTGCATACAGTTTTGGTCTCCGTACTTAAGAAAAGACATACTTGCTCTCGAGGCAGTACAAAGAAGGTTCACTCGGTTAATCCTGGGGATGAGGGGGCGGACATATGAGGAGAGGTTGAGTAGATTGGGACTCTACTCATTGGAGCTCAGAAGAATGAGAGGCGATTTTATTGAAACATATAAGATTGTGAAGGGGCTTGATCGGGTGGATGCGGTAAGGATGTTCCCAAGGATGGGTGAAACTAGAACTAGGGGGCATAATCTTAGAATAAGGGGCTGCTCTTTCAAAACTGAGATGAGGAGAAATTTCTTCATTCAGAGGGTGGTAGGTCTGTGGAATTTGCTGCCCCAGGAAGCTGTGGAAGTTACATCATTAAATAAATTTAAAACAGAAATAGACAGTTTCCTAGAAGTAAAGGGAATTAGGGGTTACGGGGAGCGGGCAGGACATTGGACATGAATTTAGATTTGAGGTTAGGATCAGATCAGCCATGATCTTATTGAATGGCGGAGAAGGCTCGAGGGGCCGATTGGCCTACTCCTGCTCCTATTTCTTATGTTCTTGTTCGCAACCCCTCAGATAATGAAGCAGTCCATGCCCGCATTCAGCAAGACCTGGACAACATCCAGGCTTGGGCTGATTAGTGGCAAGTAACATTCGTGCCAGACAATGATCACCATCAACAAGAGAGGGTCTAACCACCTCCCCTTGACATTCAACGGCATTACCATCGCCGAAACCCCCACCATCAACATCCTGGGGGGTCACCATTGACCAGAAACTTAACTGGACCAGCCATATAAATACTGTGGCTACAAGAGCATGTCAGAGGCTGGGTATTCTGCGGCAAGTGACTCACCTCCTGACTCCCCAAAGCCTTTCCACCATCTACAAGGCACAAGTCAGGAGTGTGATGGAATACTCTCCACTTGTCTGAATGACTGCAGCTCCAACACCACAGAAGCTCGATACCATCCAGGACAAAGCAGCCCGCTTGATTGGCACCCCATCCACCACCCTAAACATTCACTCCCTTCACCACCGGTGCACTGTGGCTGCAGTGTGTACCATCCACAGGATGCACTGCAGCAACTCGCCAAGGCTTCTTTCACAGCACCTCCCAAACCCGCGACCTCTACCACCTAGAAGGACAAGGGCAGCAGGCACATGGGAATAACACCACCTGCACGTTCCCCTCCAAGTCACACATCATCCAGACTTGGAAATATATCGCCGTTCCTTCATCGTCGCTGGGTCAAAATCCTGGAACTCCCTTCCTAACAGCACTGTGGGGGAACCGTCACCACACGGACTGCAGCGGTTCAAGGCGGCGGCTCACCACCACCTTCTCAAGGGCAATTAGGGATGGGCAATAAATGCCGGCCTCGCCAGCGACGCCCACATCCCGTAAACGAATTTTAAAAAAATTCTTCTAATGATAATCCTGACTCTCTGATTCACCAACCAGTAGAAACAACCTTTCACTACTTAGTTTTGCTAAACTGTATACTCTATTTGCCTCTCCCCAGCCTTATGTTCCAGTGACAAAGCACTCGTTTCTGGATCCTTCCTTCACAACTCTTAAGGCCTCATTCCTGGTACCATTTGACACTCACTTCCCTTTCTGTGGCTCTAACCATGGTGCTTCTCTTTTCATTTCACTTCTCCGACATTGCCCTTTTAAATTCTCCTGTGCCTGTGCTGCAATGTTATTTCTTGAATGCCTCTTTAGTTGAGTGATCTCCACTCCTGCCACACAGTCTCCAGTACTCTCGGTGCAGAAGTTCTCCCCGGGATGACATGCTGCACCATTTCATTCCTTCAAATAATGACAGCTCCCAATGTTGCTCATTTCTCATTCTTCAGTGCCCAGGTGTCTCAATGCTACTGGCGTTACTGTCGAAGACGGCCCAAGCTCTCTTGCAACACAGCCAAGCCGGTCGACTGGAAGTTGATCCCCTTTGGCTCCCGTGTCCTTCACCCCACATGACTGTTAAATAACCTAGAAACTTTTAACCAACTCAAAGTTTAGAATCAACTCCAAGAAATGTTTAAACCATTCCGAAATGTTTTTAATCAGCTTGGAGAAACATTAACATCTCGGAAGTGTTTACATTTTTAAACTTTAACCCACTCAGAAACTTTTGTAACAGTTTGAAGTTTAAAACATGTGAAGTTGCACAAGGAAGGAATACTTTGTGTTGTAAATATTGAGATGTTTGCCTTCCAGGTCCAGATTCTGGAGCGATTCAACTGCAAGCTAGTTGGTGCACTGAAGGCTGTGCGGGCAGCCTCAGTCAGTGACCAGCCACGTATCAAAATATTAGGGAGGGAGACTTTTTATAGATGAGGTATGAGAGTAGCCCAGACTGGGGGTGAGGAGGAGGAGGGTGGGTCTCTGTTAGAAAGGGGGCCAGAAGTGGGGCAGGAGCAAGCATCCAACAGTTTCTCTCCTCTGGGAAGAGATAATGTGGAGATTGGAGGGATGGCTGAGACAAGCGAGGATGTTCCATGTGCCGAGACAGTTCAGTAGCCCATCAGGAAGAGGAATAGCAGACAAGTTGTGGGAGTAGGGGATTCGATTACTCAGTATACAGACAGAATTCTGTGCAAATTGGATGAATGGTACGTTGCCTCCGGGGTGCACGGGCTGAGGATCTTACGAGGCAGGTTGACAGAATGCTGGAGGGAGCAGGTGAGACACCAACTGCTGTCATCCTGCCAATTAATAAATCAATGGTGCAACCGTACTTGAAACAGTTCTGGTCGCCACAGTACAAAAAGGATATTGCCAAGATCGAGAAGATACAGAAGAGACAAGAATGATTGGACTAGAAGTGATTATGTAAATTGGCCATGTTCACACTGGAAAAGAGAAGGTTGAGGGGTGATATGATTGCTGCTGATAGGATTCCAAAAGGGACTGGATAATGGAGACCATGAGAAGCTGTTTCACCTTGTCCAGAACAATAGAACCCGAGGACACAGCCTGCACTTGGAGGGTAAATTCAAAACTAATCTGCGTAAACAATATTTCAGTGAGTTGGTCAATTTATCGAACAGGCTCTATAGGGAGATGGTGGAAGCAGTTAGTAACGACAACTCCCATTTATATAGCACCTTTAACGTAGTAAAACGTCCCAAGGTGCTTCACAGGAGTGTAATCAGACAAAATTGACACAGCCACGAGATATTTGTACAGGTGACCAAAAGCTTGGTCAAAGAGGTACTTTTTAAGGAGCGTCTTAAAAGAGGAGAGAGGTGTAGAGGGGCGGAGAGGTTTAGGCAGGGAATTTCAGAGCTTAGGGTCTAGGTGAGAGAGAGAGTCTATCCACCTCCCCATGACATTCAACGGCATTACCATCGCCGAATCCCCCACCGTCAACATCCTGGGGGGGTCACCATTGACCAGAAACTTAACTGGACCAGCCACATAAATACTGTGGCTACGAGAGCAGGACAGAGGCTGGGTATTCTGCGGCGAGTGACTCACCTCCTGACTCCCCAAAGCCTTTCCACCATCTACAAGGCACAAGTCAGGAGTGTGATGGAATACTCTCCACTTGCTTGGATGAGTGCAGCTCCAACAACACTCAAGAAGCTGGACACCATCCAAGATAAAGCAGCCCGCTTGATTGGCACCCCATCCACCACCCTAAACATTCACTCCCTTCACCACCGGCGCACTGTGGCTGCAGTGTGTACCATCCACAAGATGCACTGCAGCAACTCGCCAAGGCTTCTTCGACAGCACCTCCCAAACCCGCGACCTCTACCATCTAGAAGGACAAGAACAGCAGGCACATGGGAACAACACCACCTGCACGTTCCCCTCCAAGTCACACACCATCCCGACTTGGAAATATATCGCCGTTCCTTCATTGTCGCTGGGTCAAAATCCTGGAACTCCCTTCCTAACAGCACTGTGGGAGAACCGTCACCACACGGACTGCAGCGGTTCAAGAAGGCGGCTCACCACCACCTTCTCGAGGGCAATTAGGGATGGGCAATAAATGCCGGCCTCGCCAGCGACGCCCACATCCCGTGAACGAATAAAAAAAAAAGGCACGGCCGCCAATGGTGGAGCGATTAAAATCGGGGATGCAGTAGAGGTCAGAATTGGAGGAGCGCAGAGATCGGAGGGTTGTTGGGCTGGAGGAGGTTATAGATAGGGAGGGGCGAGGCCATCGAGGGAGTTGAAAATGATGAGAATTTTAAAATTGAGGTGTTGCCGGACTGGGAGCCAGTTGATGGGTGAACGGGACTTGGTGCGAGTTAGGATACGGGCAGCAGAGTTTTGGATGAGCTCAAGTTTATGGAGGGTGGAAGATGGGAGGCCGGCCAGGAGTGCATTGGAATAGTCCAGTCTGAGTATTGATTCATTCATAGATTTCTTTCAGGAAGTAACATTTTTTGATATGGTATATGAATAATTTGAGACACGACGTGGTAAATGTTGCATGTTTGGGAGGAATAGATGAGTTTAGGCCTAAGCTTCCCAAAGCTCTCCACCACCGGGAGTTCCTCACGTGAAGTCTGGGTTTGTTGCAGACTAATTCAGAGATTGATTGCTATGATTAGTCAACAACTCCATCATAGGAACAGGAGGAGGCCATTCAGCCCCTCAAGCCTGATCTGTTTCTTAACTCCATTTACTCACCTTGGTTCCATAACCCTTACCTAACAAAAATCTATCAATCTCAGTTATGAAATTTTCAATAGACCCCCAGCCTCAACAGATTTTTTTTGGGGGGGGGGGGAAAGAATGTTCCAGATTTCCACAACCCTTTGTGTGACGTGCTTTCTGATATCACCCCTGAACGGCCTCGCTCTAATTTTAAGGTTATGTCCCCTTGTTCTGGACTCCCCCCACCAGAGGAAATAGTTTCTCTCTATTTACCCAATCAACTCCTTTAGTCATCTTAAACACCTCTTCGATTATCATCGTATCATTCGGTTACCAGGATGGTAGAAGGCAAACTAGATGGACCTTGGTCTTTTTACGTCCAGCAATTCCTAAGTTACTATGTTTCCACGACTGCGCTACTCCCCAGCGCATGCCTTGCACTACTTGCGACCAACAGTGTGTAAAAAAGTCTTTCAAACTAGATGTGGGTTCCAGTGCCCAGAGCTGTGTGCTCACCTCACCAACTGTTGCTGTTTCCACTCCTCAATCCGTTTGTGTGCCAGAATCCCTCTCTGCTCATCTTCACTGGAGCTGGAGTGTTCATCCTCATCCAACTCCCGCTGAATGCTCTGCCACTTTTTCACCAGTGACGGCATTTTTGTTTTACTCTTCTTATTCTGAAAGAGGAGGAGAATTTAGGGGACAAAGCACCCCGAACACAAAGCCCCGCGTTCCCCCCACAACACAGAGCCCTCGCCCCCCGAACCCCAACGCGACCATATAAATGGCGATATCCCTGATCAGAGTGCCAGATTACACAGCAGATTCACCATCACCACCCAGTGCTACAAGGCCAGTCACTGAAAATAACAATCATTACCGTGGGTGTGCCATTTCAATGAAATAATGATACAATAGGGGCAAACAGCACAAGTCAAGGATGAGAACAAGATTGGCCTAGAAAATGAGATGATGGGAGAGGTGTAAGGGAAGAGATGCCTGCATAATCTAGCTCACAGATCTCACCAAACCATACTCTAAATACTTGAAAAATGGCCCATAACACAGGACAGCTGGTATTGATAGACGATCAGTCTATACCTGCCCTCACGGGAAATCATCTTTAACACATTGTTACTGCAGGGAGAACCGTGAGTAAGGGTCAGTACTAAACTGTTAGCATAGCCTCGGGTGGGGAGAACTGCGGGTGAGGATCGGTAATAGTTGCTCTACCCTTACTGATTTTGTCCCTCTTTATGTGGTGCCGAGGCCAATTGTATCAACTGCTGCTGCCCTGGTTCAGGGTGAATGCCGAGCCCCAGCCTGGTCTGGTCACTGTGGATAAACCAACAAGCATTTTGGGGGGGGGGGGGGGGGGGAAGGGAAACAGGGAACTTCTACCATGAGATATTTCAATGTTGGTTAAATGACCGTATCCGTTACTGTTGGCAGGGAAAACAGGACAAAGCAGCCCGCTTGATTGGCACCCCATCCACCACCCTAAACATTCACTCCCTTCACCACCGGCGCACTGTGGCTGCAGTGTGTACCATCCACAGGATGCACTGCAGCAACTCGCCAAGGCTTCTTCGACAGCACCTCCCAAACCCGCGACCTCTACCACCTCGAAGGACAAGAGCAGCAGGCACATGGGAACAACACCACCTGCACGTTCCCCTCCAAGTCACACACCATCCCGACTTGGAAATATATCGCCGTTCCTTCATTGTCACTGGGTCATAATCCTGGAACTCCCTTCCTAACAGCACTGCGGGAGAACCGTCACCACACGGACTGCAGCGGTTCAAGAAGGCGGCTCACCACCACCTTCTCAAGGGCAATTAGGGATGGGCAATAAATGCCGGCCTCGCCAGCGATGCCCACATCTCATGAATGAATAAAAAAAAAATTTGCTGCAGTCGGGATACTCCAGGCTCCTGTGCAACGCTCCGAACCATCGACTAATACAACATATTGGACTCAAGGGGAATCAAGGGATATGGGGATTTGGTGGGAAAGTGGAGTTGAGGTTGAAGATCAGCCATGATCAGATTGAATGGCAGAGCAGGGTCGAGGGGCGGTATGGCCCACTCCTGCTCCGATTGCTTATGTTATGTGCCATGGCACTCCACGGGGTGATTTTGGTGTCTGAGCAGTAAATAGGCAGGCCATAGGGGACGGGTCCAATTTACCGGTTGCCCTTTGTTAAGCTGTGGTCAGTGAGCTGCCAGCGTAAAACCCACTCCCCACAGGCAGCTCAGCAATTTGGAGGAGGGAAAGTGGGAGGTGCATTTCATGGGCTTGCAGCGGCAGCTTAAAGGGGAAGGTGCAGTTTTTTGTGCGGCAGAGAGATGTAACACTGTGGAGCAGCAGGCAATTATTATATTCAAGGCTGAGATAGATAGATTTTTGGACTCTAGGGGAATCATAGAAGAAGGGGATCAGGCAGGAAAGTGCAGTTGAGGTTGAAGATCAGCCATGATCTGATTGAATGGTGGAGCAGACTCGAGGGGCCATATTTCTTTTTTATTCGTTCACGGGATGTGGACGTCGCTGGCGAGGCTGGCATTTATTGCCCATCCCTAATTGCCCTTGAGAAGGTGGTGGTGAGCCGCCTTCTTGAACCGCTGCAGTCCATGTAGTGAAGGTTCTCCCATAGTGCTGTTAGGAAGGGAGTTCCAGGATTTTGACCCAGCGACTTTGAAGGAACGGCGATATATTTCCATATGGCCTAATCCTGCTCCTATTTCTTATGCAACATGAGTTCAGAACCTACAGCAGCAATGACATGCCCTTTCAAATCCTTCATGGTGAAACCCACGGCCCCACCCCACACACAACTACTGTAAGAAGTCAGTCTCCAAAAGCCCCAATCAGCAGCTGAGGATCCCTTTAAATATCGCTCCAAATGGCTGCCTCCCAACTAGTACCACCCATGGAGGTGGGCATGGAACTGGTGCACTGAGGGAGGCAGGGTCTAAATGACATCACCTGACCCCGATTTTCATGTATTCCTGGGGCTCATGGCCACCAGAAATTGTGTCAGCTGGAAATCGAAATGCACATTAAAGCAGCACTAAACGGGTGGGGTGAGAAGCCACTTCATTTTCAGCAAATTGAGTGCAAGCTAGCACCAAGTCAGGAATCACCCCCACCAGCGGTAACCAATCCCTTGGGGGGGGGGGGGTCCACAAAGTAATTGTGAACTGGTCCCAACTGGAAGTGGCCACTCCCTACAAGCAATGAAACCACCCAGGAAGTACAACTCCCAAGAGCTGGGAGAGATCGGTATGGGAGGAGGCTGCGGAGTGCCACCCGAGGTACTTGGGTTCAAATTACTCAGGAACAGCTCCAGCTTGGTCACTGGGCAGGTCCCCACTCAGCAAAAAGATATTTACCAGAGGCAGAAATAGATAGATAGAGAGAGAGAGCGCGCAGGACAAGGTTACTAGTTTGCTGCTTCCATTCGCTGGGCATCAGACCCCGAGACAGATGCACAAAGCGAGCCGCACTCTACCTTGTCTTTCTTCACTTTCCTGCTCTTCTCTGCTGCCTGGGCCGCCGCGCCAGTCGGCAGCATCTCCGGCACGTTAGGGGGCGGTGGGTTTGGTTGGGCGATCGGTACAAGCTGTTGTGGTGTAGCATGTGGCACCTGCACAGCGTTGGTCGGCATGGGCAGCAGCGGGGGCGTTGGTGCGGGCACAGCCTGGTGCATAGGAGGAACGGGTACCATCGGGACCAGCATCTGGGGACCTACAGCTTGACAAAAAGGGGAAGGAGCGTTCAGTCAGCCTCGTTCACTACAGAGTAATAACAGCTGCAATACTCTGGGTTCAAAGGTCACCGCACACCCAAAGTGCACATGGTTAATGAGTGCCACCCAAAGTGGGATTAAATTACTGCTCCATCCTTATACAGAGGCACCAGGCACATGAAGTAATACCTCCACGTGGGTGAAACATACCATGCACAAGACAGATTCTTTGAGCACTTCCCGTTCTTAGAGTACACACCGCAGTTAAACAAATACGCGAGCGTGAGCGTTCGAAATTCACAGGGTTCAGATGGCACGAAGCTCCCGCTGCCGCAGACAGGCCCCAGGGCCCCCGGAGAGCTCCAGGCAAAGGCCACAACACAATCAAGGGGGCAGGAAAGGGCGAAAAGGTACCCCCCACCTCAGACTCTCCCCATTCCTAACTTCATGTTTAAACTCCCCACATAGTTTAGCGTAGTTATAGACAAGAACAGGGAACAATCAGGCGTAAAAATACTGGAGGAGGTGAAAAGGGATCTGGCCCAGGTGGACTGGAATCAAAAATTGTTGGTGACACAGTAATTGAACAATGGGAGGCCTTCAAGGAGGTGGTGGTTTGGGTACAGAGTAGACACATTCCCATGAGGGGGAAAGGAAGGGCATCCAAAGCTAGAGCTTCCTGGATGACTAAAGATATAGAAAATAAAATAAAACAGAAAAAGGAGGCTTATGACATAGGAACAGGAGCAGGCCATTTAGCCCCTCGAGCCTGTTCTGCCATTTAATGAGACAGAAATAGAAATTTCGAAAAATTTACTGCACAGGAGGAGGCCATTCGGCCCATCGTGTCCGCGCTGGCTGAGAAACGAGCCACCCAGCCTAATCCCACTTTCCTGCATTTAGTCCGTAGTCCTGCAGGTCACGGCTCTTCAGTATTTTTTTAAAATGAGTTGAGGGTTTCTGCCTCTACCACCGTCTCAGACAGTGAGTTCCAGACCACCCTCTGGGTGAAAACATTTTTCCTCATTTCCACTCTAATCCTTCTACCAATCACTTTAAATCTATGCCCCCTGGTTATTGACCCCTCCGCTAAGGGAAATAGGTCCTTCCTATCCATTCTATCAAGGCCCCTCATAATTTTATACACCTCAATTAAATCTCTCCTCAGCCACTTCTGTTCCAAGGAAAACAACCCCAGCCTATCCAATCTGTCATCATAGCTAAAATTCTCCAGTCCTGGCAACATCCTCGTAAATCTCCTCTGTACTCTCTCTAGTGCAATCACATCTTTCCTGAAATATGGTGACCAGAAACGTAAGCAGTACTCAAGCTGTGGCCTAACTAATGTTTTATACAGTTCCAGCATAACCTTCCTGCTTTTATATTCTATGCCTTGGCTAATAAAGGAAAGTATTCCAAATGCTTTCTTAACCACCTTATCTACCTGTCCTGCTACCTTCAGGGATCTGTGGACATGCACTCCAAGGTCCCTCACTTTCTCTACACCTCTCAGTATCCTCCCATTTATTGTGTACTCCCTTGCCTTGTTTGCTCTCCCCAAATGCATTACCTCACACTTCTCCGGATTGAATTCCATTTGCCACTTTTCTGTCCATCTGACCAGTCCATTGATATCTTCCTGCAGTCTACAGCTTTCCTCCTCACTATCAACCACATGGCCTATCTTTGAGTCATCCGCAAATTTCTTAATCATGCCCCCTACGTTTAAGTCCAAATCATTAATATATACACCACAAAAAGCAAGTGATCTAGTACTGAACCCTGCGGTACCCCACTGGAAACAGCCTTCCAGTCGCAAAAACACCCGTCGACCATTACCCTTTGCTTCCTGCCACTGAGCCAATTTTGGATCTAATTTGCCACTTTCCCTTCGATCCCATGGGCTTGTACTTTTTCGACCAATCTGCCATGTGGGATCTTGTCAAAAGCCTTGCTAAAATCAATGTAGACTACATCAAATGTGCCACCCTCATCGATCCTCCTCGTCACCTCCTCGAAAAATTCAATCAAGTTAGTCAGACACGACCTCCCCTTAACAAGTCCATGCTGACTGTCCTTGATTACTCCATGTCTTTCTAAGTGACAGTGTATCCTGTCCCTCAGAATTGATTCCAATAATTTGCCCACCACCGAGGTTAGGCTGACTGGCCTGTAATTACTCAGTCTATCCTTCACTCCCTTTTTAAACAACGGTACGTTAGCAGTCGTCCAATCCTCTGGCACTATGCCTGTATCCAGTGAAGTTTGGAAAATGATTGTTAAAGCCTCCGCTATTTCCTGGCTGATCTGTGACCTAACTCCATATACTCACCTTAGCCCCATATCTCTTAATGCCTTTGGTTAACAAAAATCTATCAATCTCAGATTTAAAATTAACAATTGAGTTAGCATCAACTGCTGTTTGCGGAAGAGAGTTCCAAACTTCTACCACCCTTTGTGTGTAGAAGTGTTTCCTAACTTCACTCCTGAAAGTCCAGACTCTAATTTTTAGGCTATGTCCCCTAGTCCTAGACTCCCCAACCAGTGGAAATAGTTTCTCTCCCTCAACCATATCAGTTCCCCTTAATATCTTGAAAACTTCAATCAAATCACCCTTTAATCTTCTAAATTCCAGGGAATACAACCCTAGTTTGTGTAATCTCGCCTTGTAATCTAACCCTCGGAGTCCAGGCATCGTTCTAGTAAATCTATGCTGCACTCCCTCCAAGGTGCGGTGCCCAGAACTACACTCAGTACTCCAGGTGTGGTCTAACCAGGGCTTTGTATAGCTGTAGCATAACTTCTGCCCCCTTGTATTCTAGTCCTCTAGATATAAAGGCCAGCATTCCATTAGCCTTTCTGATTATTTTCTGTACCTGTCCATTTTATATTTTAATGATCTATGTACAGGGACCCCTAAGTCTCTTTGGACCTCCACTGTTTCGAGCTTTTCATCATTTAGAAAGTACTCTGATCTGTCCTTTTTAGCTCCAAAGTGGATGACCTCACACTTGCCTTCATTGAAATCCATTTGCCAGTTTTGCCCACTTAATCTATTAATATCTCTCTGTAATGTTACACTTCCATCTACACTGCTTACAATGCTGCCTATCTTTGTGTCATCAGCAAACCTGGATATATGGCTCTCTATCCAGTCATCTAAGTTGTCAATAAGTACAGTGAATAATTGAGGCCCCAACATAGATCCCTGTGGGACACAACTAGTCACATCCTGCCAATTTGAGTACCTGCTCATTATCCCTACTCTCTGTCTCCTGCCGCTCAGCCAATTTCCTAACCAGGTCAATAATTTGCCCTCAATTCCATGAGCTTCACCTTGAACTAACAGTCTCTTATAAGGGACTTTATTGAATGCCTTCTGGAAGTCCATATAAACAGCATCCATAGAGATTCCCCTGTCCACTACTTTAGTCACCTCTTCACAAAATTCAATCAGGTTTGTCAGACATGACCTACACTTTACAAATCCATGCTGGCTCTCTGATCAGCAGAAAATTTTCAAGGTGTCCAGTCACTCTATCCTTAATTATAGACTGGTAATTTTCTGACGACATTAGGCTAACTGGTCTATAATTCCCTGGTTTTCCCTCTCTCACCTTTCTTAAAAAGCAGAGCGACATGTGCAATATTCCAATCCAAGGGAACGGTTCCTGAATCGAGAGAACTTTGGAAGATTATTGTTCGGGCATCTGCAATGTTCTCACCTACTTCTTTTAAAACCCTGGGATGGAAACCATCTGGTCCTGAGGATTTGTCACTCTTTAGTGTCATTATTTTCTTCATTACTGTTAATTTGCTTACATTAATAATGGTGCGATAAATGTAAAGTTCAAAATACAGTAGAGAACTAAGCTGAATACAAAAAGTACAGGGGAGAACTGAAAAAGGAAGCAAGGGCAAAGAGAGTGTATGAGGATAGATTATAAGAGCAGGGAGGTTATGTATAAAACACTAGTTCTGGTCACCACATTACAGGAAGGATGTAATTGCACTAGAGGGTACAGAGGAGATTTACGAGGATGTTGCCAGGACTGGAGAATTTTAGCAATGAAGAAAGATTGGATAGGCTGGGGTTGATTTCTTTGGAACAGGGGAGGCTGAGGGGAGATTTAATTGAGAGGCCTAGATAGAGAATCCACTCTATCTAGGCCTTTCAATTAAATCTCCCCTCAGCCTCCCCTGTTCCAAAGAAACCACCCCAGCCTATCCAATCAGGGAGGGCCTATTTCCCTTAGCAGAGAGATCAATAACCAGGGGGCATAGATTTAAAGTGATTGGTAGAAGGATTAGAGAGGAATTGAGACATTTTTTCATCCAGAGAGTGGTGGGGGTCTGGAACTCACTGCCTGAAAGGCTGGTAGAGGCAGAAAACCCTCATTGCATTTAAAAAAGTACTTGGATGTGCACTTGCGGTGCTGTAGCCTACAAGGCTTCAGACCAAGTGCTGGAAAGTGGGATTAGGCTGGATAGCTCTTTCGGCCGGCACAGACACGATGGGCTGAATGGCCGCCTCCTGTGCCATAAATTTCTTTGATGCCACGATTAGCGGGTAACATGAAAGGGAACTCGAAAGTCTTACACACATATAAATAGTAAAATGATAGTCAAAGGAAGGGTAAGGCTGGTTATGGATCAAAAAGGAGATGATGCATCCTAGGTTGCTGAGGGAAGTATGGGTGGAAATTGCAGAAATACTGGCCATAATCTTCCAAACATCCATAGATATGGGGGTGGTGCCAAAGGACTGGAGAATTGCAAATGTTACACCCTTGTTCAAAAAAAGGGTGTAAGGATAAACCCAGCAACTATAGGCCAGTCAGTTTAACCTCACTGGTGGGGAAACTTTTGGAAACGATAATCTGGGACAGAATTAGCAGTCACTTGGAGGAGGGTGGATTGATTAAGGAAAGCCAGCATGGATTTGTTAAACGCAAATCATGTCTAACCAACTTGATAGAGTTTTTGATGAGGTAACAGAGAGGGTAGATGAGGGCAATGCAGTTGATATGGAGTATATGGACTTTCAAAAAGTGTTTGGTAGTGCCACATGGTAGGCTTGCTATTAAGATTGAGGCCCATGGAATAAAAGGGGGCAGTAGCAACATGGATACAGAATTGGCTAAATGACAGTAAACAGAGACAAGTGGTGAACAGTTATTTTTCGGACTGGAGGGAGATCTACAGTGGTGTTCACCAGGGGTCTGTGCTGGGACCACTGCTTTTCTTGATATATATTAATGACTTGGACTTGGGAGAACAGGGCACAATTTCAAAATTTGCAGATGACAGCGAGGAGGATAGTGATAGACTTCAAGAGGATATAGACAGGCTGGTGACATGGGTGGGCACGTGGCAGATGAAATTTAACGCGGAAAAATGCGAGGTGATGCATTTCCGTAGGAAAAATGAGGAGAGGCAATATAAAGGGCACAACTCCAAAAGGGGTGGAGGAACAGAGGGATCTGGGGGTTTATGTGCACAAATCGTTGAAGTTAAGAAAGTGGTTAAAAAAGTATATGGGATCCTGGGCTTTATAAATAGAGGTTATAGAGTACAACAGCAAGGACGTCACGAAGAACCTTTATAAAACACTGGTTCGGCCACAACTGGAGAATTGTGTCCAGTTCTGGGCACTGCACTTTAGGAAGGATGTGAAGACCTTAGAGAGGGTGCAGAAGAGATTTACTAGAATGGTTCCAGTGATGAGGGACTTCAGTTACGTGGATAGACTGGAGAAGCTGGGGTTGTTCTCCTTAAAGCAGAGAAGGTTAAGGGGAGATTTGATCGAGGTGTTCAAAATCATGAACGGTTTTGATGGAGTAAATAAAGAGAAACTGTTTCCAGTGGCAGAAGGGTCGGTAACCAGAGGACATAGATTTAAGGTGATTGACAAAACAGCCAGAGGCGACATGAGGAAACATTTTTTTTCAATGCAGTGAGTTGTTATGATCTGGAATGCGCTGCCTGAGAGGGCGGTGGAAGCAGATTCAATAATAACTTTCAAAAAGGAATTAGTTTAAATACTTGAAGGGAAAAAATTTACAGGTCTATGGGGAAAGAACGGCGGAGTGGGACTAATTGGATAGCTCTTTCAAAGAGCCAGCACAGGCACGACGGGCGGAACGGCCTCCTCCCGTGTTGTACAATTCTATAAAAGTCAGATCTGCCAACTCTTTATAATTTTGGGTGGGATGGGGGACAGACCGGTATCGGGGAGGGGAAAACAGACCGAGACGGTCAGAGAAACATCCACCCGCACAGACTCCTATCAGCAGAGTAGAAGCCACAGTGCAGGCAGCGGGTTTCTCAGTCCCTGTGCTGGGTCTGATAACCTAGCAAAAACAAACCATCACACTCAGGTTCCCATTTTCCACCTGAGCCCCTCATATTTACACGTGCAGTTTAAATAAACAAACTTGCATCTAAACATTAGCTTTCACGACCCGAGGACATACCAGAGCACTCGACAGACTGTAAATTACTTTACAACTGCAGTCACTGTTGTAACGTAGGCAAACGCGGCAGCCAATCTGCCCACAGCAAGATCCCACAAACAGCAATGAGATACATTTGCTGTTTACCTGGTGTTGGCGAAGAGATGAATGTTGGCCATGACACAGGAGTAACTCCCTGGTCACACTGATAGCGTGGCTTGGGAACGTCTGTTCCTCAGGTTGGGTAGTTAGTAACGACAGACGTTCGGAGACATTTGTTTACACAGAGCGTTACTTTGAGCATGGAGTGCCCCACCATGCAAGGTGCCATTCCCCAATAAACATCCAATACCACCACGCACCCCATTTACCTGCAAACATGGCTGATTGAGAGTAGAGGACAGGATTGCTCCCAATGGTGACAGTGCGTGGCACTGATGCAGAACTCAGTACTGTTGCCTTCCTCTTGCTGGTTTTGGCAGTCTGACCTGGGGCTGGTGGGTTTGGAGGTGCGTTTGATGCAGCGTTACTCTGAAAAATAACCAGTTCTACGTTCATAGGCATTCGAGAGAGAGAGAGAGAGAGTGCGCTCGAAAGAGAATTTACACAACCATTACTGAGCGACAGGTGCTCTCTGGAGCCCACCCGCACAAATGGTGCTCAAGATGCACAGGGGATTCCTAAATGCCTAACAGAGCTGAGAGTACAGCCTAAGTTTCACCTCTCATATCCTGTACATATCACAGCTCCTTTGGCCAGAACTGCCTATGTACAGGACAGTGCATGGCCTGTGCTGTGTTCCTTGGCCTGTAACAGGTTATATACAGGACAGCACACGGTCTGTGGTGTAGAGCACGACCCTACTCAAGCCATCTTAGTAGTGTCTAGCATCATACTGCACGCTATCCAAATGTAGCACCCCGTTCATAAGACCAACTGAGATCAGACAACTCACCACAGAAGAGGGGTGAGATGTTGGAGAGCTCCCTCCTGGTTTGTACGGTTCAGCTACTCACTGCCGTGACCAGCTGAGTCTTGGGAGGGTTTTTATAAACTGTAGAGCCGCTACAGCCTCACCTTCTTTACTGCTGGAGGCTGGACTGTTGTAACTGGGATGATGGTGAGAAGGGCTCTTTCCAAACAATCCTCTTCAGTTCCTGGCGCTGGTGGCTCCTTGCTCTCCACTTCCATCTCCACCTCCTGGATGTCTCCATCATCATTTGGAGGGGGAGGAGGTGGGGGCGGGGGAGGAGGGGAGGAAGGTGGGGGCGGGGGTGGGGGTGGTAGGTCCAGGGGGAGGGGGGGTTGAGGGGGGAGGGGAGGCTGGGCAGTGTTTCCTACAGAAGCAGCATTGGTTGGCTGAGGAACAGAAACCTGGCTGGCACACAGCTCCGTAGGCACGGGACCTGATTGTAAGTAGAACAGGTAGAGTAGCATTACACAGAATGAACTACTAAAGAGGTTAATGTATACAATGCGAGTTACTGCCATTTCCGAACACTGGTGACCCGACTGGGGCTGGGTGGCAACAGCTAAGTGTCCACAGTGGGAATAACATCGAAGCCCAGGCTTCTGTTCAGCAAGAGTTCACACACACACTTTCTGGAAGTCACTGGGTAGCAACAGAGGCCATTCTCTCTCCTCTGTGGTGCCAAGCCTGCTTAACCCATTTTCTCACTGTTCTCCAGGGTCACCCAGCCTACCTGAACACCCCATAACCCTGCACACTGAATTCCGCAGATTTCTGTAATCCCCTGAACACCATCGCTGCCATGCAGGTCTCTTAACTGCGACCAAGGCACTGCACGACCGCCTTGGCTTCACTCGGAGGTGGTGGGACAGACTGTCCCTTTTAAAATGTAATTTATTGTTGAAGTTCAGGCTGAGCTCCAGCTCCCATCTTGTGGAGGCCGTGCTTTCACAGAGCACCGCCCGTGGGATTGGAGCATGTTCGCACACCAGAGGCAGGACTCTCACTCCACCACTGCAGGGAGTGCGCCTTTACCGGACACCTGCCAGGCCACTCAAACAGACCTGAAGGAAAATGGCTTTGCATTTGGCCGCGTAACAGTCCATGCACGGGAGTAATTCATTACCTGGAAAGAGGTTTAGGATGTTTTCAGAGGCACGATAAAGGGCAGAATAAATGCAGAGATTGGACGGGGATAAAAACTAGAGTCTACTGCTGTGTGAAGGATCTTTGCTGCAGTCATCTTCTGGGACCCGCTCTGGACAGTAGCTAGTTGGGTTTTATATAAAGCTTTTAAAGAGACTCATGCACCTCATTAAGCTGGGTAGCAACTTGCATTTATATAGTGTCTTTGATGTTGTAAAGCGTCCCAAGGTGCTTCCACAGGAGCAATTATCAAACAAAAATTGACACCGAGCCAAAAGAGACATTAGGACAGGTGACTAAAAAAGCTTGATCAAAGAGGTAGGTTTTTAAAAGAGTGTCTTAAAGGAGAAGTCTCCTCACCCAGACTACCTGCAGCTATACAGCACCCACCACGGTCACCAAGCCTGTCCTTTGATAAAAATCAGATGAACCTAGACTCGGGGGCTAAGGCCACAGTCTTCCCACTCAACCAACACCTCGCCAAGTGATTCTTTCTAAACCAGCTGATCACGAGTACAGAGCTTGATGCTGAAGAATGCCATCCACTGCCGTCGGCCCACTGCTCCCGACCTGGTGTGTAACCTCCGATCCACCAACTCCGCAGGAGTGGGAACCGACAGGTGAATACGACCAGGGCGTTTGAAAAGAACGGAGAGTGTCGTTCACCCATCCACCCCCACCCCCCCCCCCACTCCCCTCCCACGGGTACAGACTGAGCCAGCGACAAAACTGCTCACCCGCGGGATCGCTCGGTGTGCCCGCCGTTTCTTTCACCGGAGCGCTGGCGGAGAACACGCTCTTGCCAACGTTCAGCCTGGAGGCGCACTCGGCCGCTTCCTCCTCCTCGTCCACGTCCGGGAACTCCCACTGCGACTGGCCCGTCTGCTCATTGAGATAGAAATAGCGCCGGTGCTCCCTACGGCGTGACAGAAAGGACACACTTAGTACAGGAGGCGGCAGTGGGCGGACCCTGCCAGAGGCGAAAAAAAAAAAACAGGTGAGCTTTTTTTTTTTTGCTGACAGGAGGTTTGGCACCTCCTGTCAGCTCCTAGGAGTCTAGGAAAGCAAGAGGTCGAATAGAAAACCTCACGATTCAATTTTGATTTGGATTTTTGTTTTGGGGTTTTTTTAAAAAAAAAATAGATTGTGCCTTTTAAAAACCAAACAGTTACAAATTTCAGCCCAATTATCGTTTTTTGATGGGAGAAAATGGTTGCTTGATAACAACGGTGGCACTGAGCAGGGTATCTGACGGGTAACTCAGACATCCCTTTTAATCTAGAAGCAAACAAGGAAGGAATTAGTGCAAAAATATTCTTCAAGCTGAAAAATAAACAGCAATTTTTTTTAATAAAGATATTAAAACATATTTACATATTTTACAGATGCAGTAAACTGTAATAAGAGGAAAAAAAATAATTCTGACCTGTGCTTCCGGCAATAATCTTCGTCTTCTCTCGCAGCTGCTGCAGGAGGCACCTTCCCTCTTTCTCTCGTGTGGTCGGCTCAGGAATTCCATCCCAGAAATTTCCAGCAAAGCGCAGACATGTCTCACATGCGCACTCTCTCTCTCTCTCTCTCTCTCTCTCTCCCCCGCCCCTTTCCCCTTTATCGTTACTCCCTTAATACAATTATATGAGCAGTCTATCTGTTCAACTCCAATACTCAACCCTCAGCATGAGAAATTGCCAAATTTTGAGAGTTACATTTTAGGCTGGTCCAATAGGTTTTGTTTTGCTTTTGGGATTTGCACACATGCGGGAGTAAGTGTTACCAAAACAGCACAGTTTAGTGAGCTGGCAGTCTGCAACTACTGTTGCCACGTCGTCAGGTGGAGATGGGGAGGGTGGGGGTCACAGTTCGGTTGTCACGTGTCAAAGGTGAAAGGTGAAAAAGTAGAAGAGTGCGTACCTGTCCCAATGGCAGGACCAGCCTTTTGGGGATGCATTAGATTCATAGTGTTTAATCTGTAAATCAGCTTCCTGCAGTTTGCGTTTGAGGTATTGGCCATTCAGTGCTCCTTCTCGCCAGTCTGATATTCGAGTCTGAAACCCAAGAGATTTTATTAAAGGACGGAAGGCCATAAAACTGAGCAAACGCCTAGAGTCACTGCAACACAGGTTTAGGAAAAGGAAAAAAGATCACAGCCAAAACCACCCACGCCGCTTTTGGTAAACTGCGCCCTTCGAATAGAGGTGCTCAAATCAGTCCTGAGGCACGCCACTGACTCAATATGCACACTGCTCGGAGGCTGTGGTTGCCACACAGACCCGCAGGCAGATTGAACGGGTTGTACCCGGCGGGCCCGTCGCCCGTCACGGGGGGAGGGGTTGTACCCGGCGGGCCCGTCGCCCGTCACGGGGGGAGGGGTTGTACCCGGCGGGCCCGTCGCCCGTCACGGGGGGAGGGGTTGTACCCGGCGGGCCCGTCGCCCGTCACGGGGGGGGGGGGGGGGGTTGTACCCGGCGGGCCCGTCGCCCGTCACGGGGGGGTTGTACCCGGCGGGCCCGTCACGGGGGGGGTTTACCCGGCAGGCGGTGGGCACTCGGTGGGCACATTGCATTGCCCATCACAGCAGCAGGAGCACAGGGCCCCAGTTAGCCCTGTTGGCAGACACAGCAATAAGGATGCAGAGAGTCAGTCACAGCTGCAGAGGATGACAGTGCAGACAGTGACGTGGACAGGGAAAGAGGCGCATTAAAAACAAAATCTGTCCAATACCACAGCATTTCACCTTCGAGAATAGACACAAAGCTCTCCCTCCAAACTCCCCCCCCACCCCCACAAACACCACTTCAGACTTAATGTGGAACAAAATGAGTGATTCTCAAACCTCGATCTGGAGCAGCAGGAAGTGGAAGTTGGAGATAGATTGCCGGCTAATTCCCAGGAATTCCAGTTTACTGGAGAGAGTGTTTGCCAGTTCAGCTATCTGAAACTGATAGAAGATTTGGAGTCAGTGTCAACGCTCAAATAACAGCGCTCCTCCCCATGTCCCAGCACTCCACCGCCCCCTCCCCATGTCCCAGCTCCTCTCCCTTCAGCATCCCAATGTTCAGCGTTGAAAAAATTAAGTGCCCGCACGGCCTGGACCGTGGCGTTCCCACCTTCAGTTCACCCCGGTCATCCTTTTCTTCTGGAGGAAATTTTGGTGCAGCTGTTTGCTTTTCCACAGACCCGTCAAGATCCATGTCACTTTCCTCGGGATCAATGCTCGGCTTTTCAGGAGCTGCAGAGAAAAAGAATTATTTACCATTCGGGGTGAAACTATCCTACTTTTTTCTTTGGGAGGGGGTGGGACAGGAAAAGAGACGAGCAGGGGACTGAAATTATACAACACCCAGGGCAGTATCAAGGGAGCTTTACTCTGTATCTAACCCGTGCTATACCTGCCCTGGGAGTGTTTGATGGGATAGTGTAGAGGGAGCTTTACTCTGTATCTAACCCGTGCTGTACCTGCCCCGGGGAGTGTTTCATGGGACAGTGTAGAGGGAGCTTTACTCTGTAACTAACCCGTGCTGTACCTGCCCTGCAAGTGTTTGATGGGACAGTGTAGAGGGAGCTTTACTCTGTATCTAACCCGTGCTGTACCTGCCCCGGGAGTGTTTGATGGGACAGTGTAGAGGGAGCTTTATTCTGTATCTAACCCGTGCTGTACCTGTCCTGGGAGTGTTTGATGGGACAGTGTAGAGGGAGCTTTACTCTGTATCTAACCCGTGCTGTACCTGCCCTGGGAGTGTTTGATGGGACAGTGTAGAGGGAGCTTTACTCTGTATCTAACCCGTGCTGTACCTGCCCTGCAAGTGTTTGATGGGACAGAACAGAGGGAGCTTTACTCTGTATCTAACCCGTGCTGTACCTGCCCTGGGAGTGTTTGATGGGACAGTGTAGAGGGAGCTTTACTCTGTATCTAACCCGTGCTGTACCTGCCCCGGGAGTGTTTGATGGGACAGTGTAGAGGGAGCTTTACTCTGTATCTAACCCATGCTGTACCTGTCCTGGGAGTGTTTGATGGGACAGTGTAGAGGGAGCTTTATTCTGTATCTAACCCGTGCTGTACCTGTCCTGGGAGTGTTTGATGGGACAGTGTAGAGGGAGCTTTATTCTGTATCTAACCCGTGCTGTACCTGTCCTGGGAGTGTTTGATGGGACAGTGTAGAGGGAGCTTTACTCTGTATCTAACCCGTGCTGTACCTGCCCTGGGAGTGTTTGATGGGACAGTGTAGAGGGAGCTTTACTCTGTATCTAACCCGTGCTGTACCTGCCCCGGGGAGTGTTTAATGGGACAGTGTAGAGGGAAATTCACACATAGTGAACAAAATGCATTTTTCCACTATGAGACCTGCAGCCTCAGAACATCTTAGGCCTGCACATTATGGATACTGTATGTAGTGGTTCTGGTACTGGACTAGCAATCCAGGGTCATGAGTTGTGAAGTTGACCATAAAAGTTGTCGGACAGTCGTAAAACTGAGCAGGTTCACTAAAGTCTTTATTTGCTCCTGCTACACAGTCTAGTCCACAGTTGAGTCTTAATTCCTCTGAAGGGGCCCAAGACGACACGCAGATATAAAAACAAATGAATAATCCATCACCTTCTCAGGGCAACTAGGGAGGGGGTACAAAGGCAGCCATGCCAGAATCGCCCAGGTCCCGAGTGTAAGGAAAAAAAAAAATCAATTGTCTGGACAGGGACAAAACCCCTTGAGGTGAAGGTTCTCGAATCACCTACCAGTTTCTGCAGAGTGCGCTCCCTCCGGGGCAGTATCACGCTCCAGGTTATCCGAAGCACGACCGGCAGACTCGGGACTGAAGGTGCGTGCCAGGGCCTGCCACTTCCCTTTCCTGTTGACATGCTTGCTGCTCTCCGACACCTGCCCTTCCTGCACCAAAGTCTGGCTGCAATCGGAGCGTGGACTAGACCCAGCCAAGCTGGCATCGCCCTCCTCCAGCGCACGCAGCTCTGCCTGTGAACACATGGGCTGAGTCAGCACCGTAACACAAGACGGCTTTTATACAAACAGATAAAACAGTGCTACACAACAGAGTGTCACAGCCTTTTTGTTGCTGATTTTTTGGGGTGGGGGTGGATTTTGTAGTTACCAAAATTAAGGATCTTCTTCAGTGTCACTTTCCACAACAGGCAGTCTGGGGCCTTGCCGTGAATGCCAGCTCAGAGCAGCTTCGTGCTAGGGCTGAGATGGTGCAAGTGTGATTTTTGCATTGTGTGTGGGTTATAATGCTGAATAAACACCAACACAGCTCAACTATGCATTTAGTCCTTCTCAACCATTGGTCCCAGCGACTGACTTACAGCACGCATCTTAGTATTGTTCAAACCATTCTGCTCCCCCACTGCACAAAAACAAAAAAAAATACTGTAGACACCAGCAGATTCTCCGTGGCAATGCTCGCTGTAAGTCAGGTGCCGCTTTTTCCTCCAAGGACAGGAGTGTTGTGCCATGACGCACAATGTATTATTCTGTCATTCCACAGAGGATAATTTGTTGTTAACTAAAGCCCAGCCTCAGATCAGAATAGAATTGCTTGGTGAGGTAAACTGCAGGTTAGAAATGGAAGTTTAATGCTGCAGATCACAAGCACCTAGCATCAAGCAGACTGGCTCTCTACAGATAATTTTGCATCCATGAAGTGCGATGGTCACAAGGTTTGTCAGTCAGTAAACTGAGGCCTCAAACACTTATGAGAGCAGCGCACTGGTTTAAGGAGGCAATTCTCTCAGTTAGAATCTCACCTTCTTTCTCTCCAGAACCAGCTCCAGTTCCCGCGTATACTCCTCCTCCTCCTCTTTCTCCACCCCCTCTTCCTCCTCGTCCTCCGCGCTCTCCTGGGAAAGGTTCAAGCTCTGTCGATCCTCTTGCGGTGCTTCCTCCACCTGCACACTGCTGTTTCCCCCGCCGTCGTCCTCCTCGTCTTCCTGCTCCTCCCGCTCTTCCTGGCAAATCACTTTCTTCCGCCACTTTTCCTCGGCTTTCTTCACTTCCTCGGGGATGAGTGGAGCCAGCAGAGATGCAGCGACGCCTGAGCGTTCCTCCTTCTCGCTGGCCAGTGCAAACACACTCTCGTTAACTTCCTTCGGAAGCAGAAAAGGGCAGGTTAGAGACGCAGCACAAATAGGAGCCAGCAGACAGCACGGCCGCATGTCAAAGTTACCTGTACATCAGTGGCCCCCATTGTAACAAGGCAGGCTTCCACTCAAGAATTTTATTTTTGTTGCCCCTTTGCCCTGCGGAAAAGCGACAGATATCATCTTATTTCACCCCTACCTTCTTCTTCAGGTTTCTGCCGCCTGGCTTTGCCACAGTTTGGTCATGGTGATAGATGCCCGTGTGCTGATAACTGCTCTCCACCTCGCCAGCAGACAGGGCCGCGGAGCTGAAAGACAACACACAGAGTAACATGCATCTCCCCCCTGCAATGCTCAAAGGCTCTGTGGCAACACAGCTTTCCAAAACTGAACTCCCCTTTAAAAAGCTATCGTAAACCCCGCCCCCAACCATGTTTTACTCCAGGACAGTTGAAGGGACTCTGAATGTTCCTTATAAATGGTATCGGTAAACCCTCACAGCTCAGTTTTCTGGTTTCAAGTGTGTCGTTCTCCCCGAGAGTAGAAACAGTCAAAGTCCCTGTGACACCGCTCGTTCCAGGGAGCCCCACAGCTACAAAGGAGGATCCCATTTGGTAAGCGACGTTACACGAAGCCCTCGCTGTAAATTAATCCTACCACACAACTGCCTGTCACGCTCCTCCCACACTTACCGACCAGCGTGTGAAACTTAAAATCAAGCTGTATGACTGGAGGCACTGCAGCATGCCGTCTTTCACTGAAGCTGTAAACTGACTGTGGGGTGAGTTAAGGCACTTAGAACTACTGCCACTCCCACTATTGACCCCGAACCTTATCTCTGGACGGTCTTTTTAAGCACCGCCCCCAAGGTTTTGTTTAACCTCATTCTTTGCTTATTCTCCCTACGACAACACTTTTTTTTTAAACAAATGTACAATTGTGATCGTATTCTCATTTGCCTCTTCCCCTGTAATATTCGATACAATGTACACAGGGATACTGCAATTCCCATAAATCAGCTATTCATTTTTAAACTAACCCCAAGGTGAGCAGAGTCTCGGCACATGGCCTTTAGAAACCGCACAGCTGCTCCACATTGTGTACAAAGAAAATACACTTAAGCAAAGGGAACAACAAGCGGCAGATCTCATCTCAGAGCTCAGGCAAAGGCTCCCAGACGTGATACCTGCACTCGTGATGACTGTCTTGCCTTCATGCCCCACTATCTGGGATTCTCTACATAACATGCACAGGGTGCTGCCTCTCTACTTCCATCAAAACCTAACAGTGTGCAGCACTGTCACTTGTAGGACACTGTAGAACCGGGATTATACCCAGGATCTTTCTGCTCCCATGTGTTACTCAGAATTTACAGCACAGAAACAGGCCACTCAGCCCAACAGGTCCATGAGCCTCCTCCCACTCTATTTAACCCTATCAACATACCCCTCTACTCCTTTCTCCCTCATGTGTTTATCTAGTTTCCCCTTAAATGCCTCTATGCTATTCACCTCAACTACTCCTTGTGGTAGCGAGTTCCACATTCTCACCACTCTCTGGGTAAAGAAGTTTCTCCTGAATTCCTCACTGGATTTACTGGTGACTCATATTTATGACCTCTGGTTTTGGATTCCCTCACGAGTGGAAACAACATCTCTATGTCTACCTTACTAACCCCATCATAATTTTGAAGAGCTCTATTATGTCGCCCCTCAGCCTTCTCTTCCTCATAATACTAGGAGTATTTTACAACGTAGCACTGTCTCTTGGGTTCACTGGTGAGCCCCTCCTTGTGTCACCGTCTTGAGACCCCTCTCCTCACACTTGTACATGGCAAATATAGAATGGATATGCTGAGAGTACTGTGTAAAATTGGACACAATAACCTGTCGATAAACTCCTTTTGGGCAAAAAGGTCATCAGGATCAGCAAAATCAGTACATTAAATAACAAATGGGTTAAGGTTAATGGGAGAAAGTAGAAAATAGGAATGATAAATTGTACGGGAAATATAAACCCATGTCACTGGAATACCAGGGTTAAATATCTCAATGGCGATGTACCATGTTGAAGAATTGTCCTGTGATGTCCTTGTTTTAGTATTCTGAATGCCTTCATCACCTGATGAAGGAGCAAAGCTCCGAAAGCTTGGTGATTTCAAATAAAGCTGTTGGACTATAACCTGGTGTTGTATGACTCTGTACATTTGTCCACCCCAGTCCATCACTGGCATCTCCACATCTGTTGTTCTTGATATTGCTCCCCATCACACCAGCACGGAGATGGGACCTGCTCCGCAGAGATCTCAACTATGTTCATACCAGTGCCAGCTTTAAGCACTGGTGCTCCAATCTCACAAGCTCCTCTCTCCCCCAACTCAACCAACCTCGACACCCCCTTCTTCCCCATTTTCTACCTCATATTGGCAACCATGCACCCACCTCCCCACCAAGTTGACACTGGAGTGTGTGTGTGTGTGTGTGTGTGTGTGTGTGTGTGTGTGTGTGTGTGGAGAGGAGAAAAGAGAATGGGACACCCCACTTCAGTGTTAAATGGAATCAATCCAACTCTCAGACTCAGTTACTCTGGCATTGTAAGAGTTATAAATTGCCCAAAATTACATTTTGTGTTGCAATACTTAACCTAAAAGGTGTAGACCTTTGTGTAGAATGTCAGAACACCGATCCGTTACCTTACAGGAACAGACACAGGTGGGTATTAGCTCAGCCCCCGCACTACCCAGCGACAAGCCACTGGTCGCCATCATCCCCTACTCTTGTGTGAATCGAGGTGGCAGACTCCCTGGTGAGACAGCCCTTCACTTTTCACTCTTTACTAGGAGCAGAGAAATCACAGATGATTTATGTTTGGTTAGAATCACTGTGTGAAATCACCACTATATTTCAAGAGACTTCTGGCACCAACAGCAGAGCCGAGGTGCTATGCCCTCGGCCCCTCTTCCATATACTCTCACACACTTGACTCCAACCGTCTTTAGTTTCAACACCCTCAACTTGGGCCACAGGTTTTGCCACTGTCAAATCTTCTCCATTAACACTGTTTTAACTTTAACTCATGAACAATACAAATGGATGAAAACAACAGTCAAGTGTACATTTCCAAGCATTCCACACAACCAAAACTCTCCGAGGATTCAGACCGAGGCCACAGGTATTAAAACCATAGCACGCGTCCAGTGAGTGCATGGGCTCAAACATCTCAGAATTACACGGGATGGGAACGTTCTTGGAGCTTTGTGTTAACTCAAACACGATTTCTGCAGTTTGCTGCACCCCGCAGGGGCAAGTTGGCGGTACTGAGATGTCTCCAATGATCCTAAATACACAGGTGTGCAACATGGCTCCCTCACCCCTGATCAATCTCAGCAGGGTGGGTGCAGTCGGAAGCCAGGAAACTGAATTTGGTGCCAATTTTCCAGTTTTTCTTTTATTAAAATAAAAACATTAATGTAATTTCATATTCTGCAAACCAACCAGCAAATAAAACCACCCGCTTATGTCAATAAATATCACTGCACAAGACACAGCACTGGAATGCGCATTGGGTGAGAGTGTGTGTAAACCCGATTTGGTTGAGCACCCACCTGTCCTGGTAATGCAGTCCCTGGAGCTGAGCAGCCAGGTATTGGGGCAGCTCCCACGTCACTTCGTTGGTTTGAACATTCCAGTAATAGTAGCAGCCAGTGTTCTCATCCCACACCTCCTGCCAGTCGCCCATCTCCACATTAGCTGTACAGAGAGAGACAAGGTCAGCTACTTGCACATTTGTGTCAAGCACAAAGCCCACCTCCAGTGCACACGGTCCTCCAGCGGTCTGATTTATGGGCCTGCCTTTCCCAACCTCTCCCAAAGAAGCGGCCTCTTAATGGGACCAATGGCATCCAAGTGGGCATTCTTTATGTGACTACAGACAGTAAGTGTTGGGAGGCTGGCCAAGTCCGACTCTTCAACATTTCAGGAATCTTACCTTTATGGCTTGGATGGGATTTTGGTTAATTTATATCAATATCAGGTTTGGTTTAAAAGGGAATAACTCCTTGAGGCTCACAAGCCATTTTGAAAGCTGTTTTGGCATTTTACAGGGAATTCAGTGATCGGGGGTCAGCCAGTAGGGCTGACAATTAAACTGGCCTCATGTTATCCCTCATACCACTGATGTGCGACCCAGCCAGACAACTGTAAGCTGTGCAGGCCTAAATTGGGCCCTCCCCATATCTTGTGTGAATGCCCACTGGAAGTGTTCAGAACATGACAACCATCCTTCTATTCCAAAAGACCATTAACGATTACAGTTTTGATGGCTGGCTCATCAACTTTCAGGAGAGCTCTTAACATATCGTTCTCCCCTTTGCCCCAACGGACAAAGCCTCCCTCCCTCTGGGAATTTAACCCCTTTTAAGTAAAATTTAATAATTAACATTTTCAACATAAAGGATCCTTCTGTAGGAAAATGATCAGAAATCCAAAGAGGAGTAATACCAACCTAACAGTGAGCACTGTATATAGTACCAATCCATCACATTCCTCCAGTGAGCACTGTATATAGTACCAATCCATCACATTCCTCCAGTGAGCACTGTATATAGTACCAATCCATCACATACCTCCAGTGAGCACTGTATATAGTACCAATCCATCACATTCCTCCAGTGAGCACTGTATATAGTACCAATCCATCACATACCTCCAGTGAGCACTGTATATAGTACCAATCCATCACATTCCTCCAGTGAGCACTGTATATAGTACCAATCCATCACATACCTCCAGTGAGCACTGTATATAGCACCAATCCATCACATTCCTCCAGTGAGCACTGTATATAGTACCAATCCATCACATTCCTCCAGTGAGCACTGTATATAGTACCAATCCATCACATTCCTCCAGTGAGCACTGTATATAGTACCAATCCATCACATTCCTCCAGTGAGCACTGTATATAGTACCAATCCATCACATACCTCCAGTGAGCACTGTATATAGTACCAATCCATCACATTCCTCCAGTGAGCACTGTATATAGTACCAATCCATCACATACCTCCAGTGAGCACTGTATATAGTACCAATCCATCACATTCCTCCAGTGAGCACTGTATATAGTACCAATCCATCACATACCTCCAGTGAGCACTGTATATAGTACCAATCCATCACATTCCTCCAGTGAGCACTGTATATAGTACCAATCCATCACATACCTCCAGTGAGCACTGTATATAGCACCAATCCATCACATTCCTCCAGTGAGCACTGTATATAGTACCAATCCATCACATTCCTCCAGTGAGCACTGTATATAGTACCAATCCATCACATTCCTCCAGTGAGCACTGTATATAGTACCAATCCATCACATTCCTCCAGTGAGCACTGTATATAGTACCAATCCATCACATACCTCCAGTGAGCACTGTATATAGTACCAATCCATCACATTCCTCCAGTGAGCACTGTATATAGTACCAATCCATCACATTCCTCCAGTGAGCACTGTATATAGTATCAATCCATCACATTCCTCCAGTGAGCACTGTATATAGTACCAATCCATCACATACCTCCAGTGAGCACTGTATATAGTATCAATCCATCACATTCCTCCAGTGAGCACTGTATATAGTACCAATCCATCACATACCTCCAGTGAGCACTGTATATAGTACCAATCCATCACATTCCTCCAGTGAGCACTATATATAGTACCAATCCATCACATTCCTCCAGTGAGCACTGTATATAGTACCAATCCATCACATTCCTCCAGTGAGCACTGTATATAGTACCAATCCATCACATTCCTCCAGTGAGCACTATATATAGTACCAATCCATCACATTCCTCCAGTGAGCACTATATATAGTACCAATCCATCACATTCCTCCAGTGAGCACTGTATATAGTACCAATCCATCACATTCCTCCAGTGAGCACTGTATATAGTACCAATCCATCACATTCCTCCAGTGAGCACTGTATATAGTACCAATCCATCACATACCTCCAGTGAGCACTGTATATAGTACCAATCCATCACATACCTCCAGTGAGCACTGTATATAGTACCAATCCATCACATTCCTCCAGTGAGCACTATATATAGTACCAATCCATCACATACCTCCAGTGAGCACTGTATATAGTACCAATCCATCACATACCTCCAGTGAGCACTGTATATAGCACCAATCCATCACATACCTCCAGTGAGCACTGTATATAGTACCAATCCATCACATACCTCCAGTGAGCACTGTATATAGTACCAATCCATCACATTCCTCCAGTGAGCACTGTATATAGTACCAATCCATCACATTCCTCCAGTGAGCACTGTATATAGTACCAATCCATCACATACCTCCAGTGAGCACTGTATATAGTACCAATCCATCACATACCTCCAGTGAGCACTGTATATAGTACCAATCCATCACATTCCTCCAGTGAGCACTGTATATAGTACCAATCCATCACATTCCTCCAGTGAGCACTGTATATAGTACCAATCCATCACATTCCTCCAGTGAGCACTATATATAGTACCAATCCATCACATACCTCCAGTGAGCACTGTATATAGTACCAATCCATCACATACCTCCAGTGAGCACTGTATATAGTACCAATCCATCACATTCCTCCAGTGAGCACTGTATATAGTACCAATCCATCACATTCCTCCAGTGAGCACTGTATATAGTACCAATCCATCACATTCCTCCAGTGAGCACTGTATATAGCACCAATCCATCACATACCTCCAGTGAGCACTGTATATAGTACCAATCCATCACATTCCTCCAGTGAGCACTGTATATAGTACCAATCCATCACATACCTCCAGTGAGCACTGTATATAGTACCAATCCATCACATTCCTCCAGTGAGCACTGTATATAGTACCAATCCATCACATACCTCCAGTGAGCACTGTATATAGTACCAATCCATCACATTCCTCCAGTGAGCACTGTATATAGTACCAATCCATCACATTCCTCCAGTGAGCACTGTATATAGTACCAATCCATCACATTCCTCCAGTGAGCACTGTATATAGTACCAATCCATCACATTCCTCCAGTGAGCACTATATATAGTACCAATCCATCACATACCTCCAGTGAGCACTGTATATAGTACCAATCCATCACATTCCTCCAGTGAGCACTGTATATAGTACCAATCCATCACATTCCTCCAGTGAGCACTGTATATAGTACCAATCCATCACATTCCTCCAGTGAGTACTGTATATAGTACCAATCCATCACATTCCTCCAGTGAGCACTGTATATAGTACCAATCCATCACATTCCTCCAGTGAGCACTGTATATAGTACCAATCCATCACATTCCTCCAGTGAGCACTGTATATAGTACCAATCCATCACATTCCTCCAGTGAGCACTGTATATAGTACCAATCCATCACATTCCTCCAGTGAGCACTATATATAGTACCAATCCATCACATTCCTCCAGTGAGCACTATATATAGTACCAATCCATCACATACCTCCAGTGAGCACTATATATAGTACCAATCCATCACATTCCTCCAGTGAGCACTGTATATAGTACCAATCCATCACATACCTCCAGCGAGCACTGTATATAGTACCAATCCATCACATTCCTCCAGTGAGCACTATATATAGTACCAATCCATCACATTCCTCCAGTGAGCACTGTATATAGTACCAATCCATCACATACCTCCAGCGAGCACTGTATATAGTACCAATCCATCACATACCTCCAGCGAGCACTGTATATAGTACCAATCCATCACATACCTCCAGTGAGCACTGTATATAGTACCAATCAATCACATTCCTCCAGTGAGCACTATATATAGTACCAATCCATCACATTCCTCCAGTGAGCACTATATATAGTACCAATCCATCACATTCCTCCAGTGAGCACTGTATATAGCACCAATCCATCACATTCCTCCAGTGAGCACTGTATATAGTACCAATCCATCACATACCTCCAGTGAGCACTGTATATAGTACCAATCCATCACATTCCTCCAGTGAGCACTGTATATAGTACCAATCCATCACATTCCTCCAGTGAGCACTGTATATAGTACCAATCCATCACATACCTCCAGTGAGCACTATATATAGTACCAATCCATCACATTCCTCCAGTGAGCACTATATAAAGTACCAATCCATCACATTCCTCCAGTGAGCACTGTATATAGTACCAATCCATCACATACCTCCAGTGAGCACTGTATATAGTACCAATCCATCACATTCCTCCAGTGAGCACTGTATATAGTACCAATCCATCACATACCTCCAGTGAGCACTGTATATAGTACCAATCCATCACATTCCTCCAGTGAGCACTGTATATAGTACCAATCCATCACATTCCTCCAGTGAGCACTGTATATAGTACCAATCCATCACATACCTCCAGTGAGCACTGTATATAGTACCAATCCATCACATTCCTCCAGTGAGCACTGTATATAGTACCAATCCATCACATACCTCCAGTGAGCACTGTATATAGTACCAATCCATCACATTCCTCCAGTGAGCACTGTATATAGTACCAATCCATCACATACCTCCAGTGAGCACTGTATATAGTACCAATCCATCACATTCCTCCAGTGAGCACTGTATATAGTACCAATCCATCACATTCCTCCAGTGAGCACTGTATATAGTACCAATCCATCACATTCCTCCAGTGAGCACTGTATATAGTACCAATCCATCACATTCCTCCAGTGAGCACTATATATAGTACCAATCCATCACATACCTCCAGTGAGCACTGTATATAGTACCAATCCATCACATTCCTCCAGTGAGCACTGTATATAGTACCAATCCATCACATTCCTCCAGTGAGCACTGTATATAGTACCAATCCATCACATTCCTCCAGTGAGTACTGTATATAGTACCAATCCATCACATTCCTCCAGTGAGCACTGTATATAGTACCAATCCATCACATTCCTCCAGTGAGCACTGTATATAGTACCAATCCATCACATTCCTCCAGTGAGCACTGTATATAGTACCAATCCATCACATTCCTCCAGTGAGCACTGTATATAGTACCAATCCATCACATTCCTCCAGTGAGCACTATATATAGTACCAATCCATCACATTCCTCCAGTGAGCACTGTATATAGTACCAATCCATCACATTCCTCCAGTGAGCACTGTATATAGTACCAATCCATCACATTCCTCCAGTGAGCACTGTATATAGTACCAATCCATCACATACCTCCAGTGAGCACTGTATATAGTACCAATCCATCACATTCCTCCAGTGAGCACTATATATAGTACCAATCCATCACATTCCTCCAGTGAGCACTGTATATAGTACCAATCCATCACATACCTCCAGTGAGCACTGTATATAGTACCAATCCATCACATTCCTCCAGTGAGCACTATATATAGTACCAATCCATCACATTCCTCCAGTGAGCACTGTATATAGTACCAATCCATCACATACCTCCAGCGAGCACTGTATATAGTACCAATCCATCACATACCTCCAGCGAGCACTGTATATAGTACCAATCCATCACATACCTCCAGTGAGCACTGTATATAGTACCAATCCATCACATTCCTCCAGTGAGCACTATATATAGTACCAATCCATCACATTCCTCCAGTGAGCACTATATATAGTACCAATCCATCACATTCCTCCAGTGAGCACTGTATATAGCACCAATCCATCACATTCCTCCAGTGAGCACTGTATATAGTACCAATCCATCACATACCTCCAGTGAGCACTGTATATAGTACCAATCCATCACATTCCTCCAGTGAGCACTGTATATAGTACCAATCCATCACATTCCTCCAGTGAGCACTGTATATAGTACCAATCCATCACATTCCTCCAGTGAGCACTGTATATAGTACCAATCCATCACATACCTCCAGTGAGCACTGTATATAGTACCAATCCATCACATACCTCCAGTGAGCACTGTATATAGTACCAATCCATCACATTCCTCCAGTGAGCACTGTATATAGTACCAATCCATCACATTCCTCCAGTGAGCACTGTATATAGTACCAATCCATCACATTCCTCCAGCGAGCACTGTATATAGCACCAATCCATCACATTCCTCCAGTGAGCACTGTATATAGTACCAATCCATCACATTCCTCCAGTGAGCACTGTATATAGTACCAATCCATCACATTCCTCCAGTGAGCACTGTATATAGTACCAATCCATCACATTCCTCCAGTGAGCACTGTATATAGTACCAATCCATCACATTCCTCCAGTGAGCACTGTATATAGTACCAATCCATCACATTCCTCCAGTGAGCACTGTATATAGTACCAATCCATCACATTCCTCCAGTGAGCACTGTATATAGTACCAATCCATCACATTCCTCCAGTGAGCACTATATATAGTACCAATCCATCACATTCCTCCAGTGAGCACTGTATATAGTACCAATCCATCACATTCCTCCAGTGAGCACTGTATATAGTACCAATCCATCACATACCTCCAGTGAGCACTATATATAGTACCAATCCATCACATTCCTCCAGTGAGCACTGTATATAGTACCAATCCATCACATACCTCCAGTGAGCACTGTATATAGTACCAATCCATCACATTCCTCCAGTGAGCACTGTATATAGTACCAATCCATCACATTCCTCCAGTGAGCACTGTATATAGTACCAATCCATCACATTCCTCCAGTGAGCACTGTATATAGTACCAATCCATCACATACCTCCAGTGAGCACTATATATAGTACCAATCCATCACATTCCTCCAGTGAGCACTGTATATAGTACCAATCCATCACATTCCTCCAGTGAGCACTGTATATAATACCAATCCATCACATACCTCCAGTGAGCACTATATATAGTACCAATCCATCACATTCCTCCAGTGAGCACTGTATATAGTACCAATCCATCACATTCCTCCAGTGAGCACTGTATATAGTACCAATCCATCACATTCCTCCAGTGAGCACTGTATATAGTACCAATCCATCACATACCTCCAGTGAGCACTGTATATAGTACCAATCCATCACATTCCTCCAGTGAGCACTGTATATAGTACCAATCCATCACATACCTCCAGTGAGCACTGTATATAGTACCAATCCATCACATTCCTCCAGTGAGCACTGTATATAGTACCAATCCATCACATACCTCCAGTGAGCACTGTATATAGTACCAATCCATCACATACCTCCAGTGAGCACTGTATATAGTACCAATCCATCACATTCCTCCAGTGAGCACTGTATATAGTACCAATCCATCACATACCTCCAGTGAGCACTGTATATAGTACCAATCCATCACATTCCTCCAGTGAGCACTGTATATAGTACCAATCCATCACATTCCTCCAGTGAGCACTGTATATAGTACCAATCCATCACATACCTCCAGTGAGCACTGTATATAGTACCAATCCATCACATTCCTCCAGTGAGCACTGTATATAGTACCAATCCATCACATTCCTCCAGTGAGCACTATATATAGTACCAATCCATCACATTCCTCCAGTGAGCACTATATATAGTACCAATCCATCACATTCCTCCAGTGAGCACTGTATATAGTATCAATCCATCACATTCCTCCAGTGAGCACTGTATATAGTACCAATCCATCACATACCTCCAGTGAGCACTGTATATAGTATCAATCCATCACATACCTCCAGTGAGCACTGTATATAGTACCAATCCATCACATTCCTCCAGTGAGCACTGTATATAGTACCAATCCATCACATTCCTCCAGTGAGCACTGTATATAGTACCAATCCATCACATACCTCCAGTGAGCACTGTATATAGTACCAATCCATCACATTCCTCCAGTGAGCACTGTATATAGTACCAATCCATCACATACCTCCAGTGAGCACTGTATATAGTACCAATCCATCACATTCCTCCAGTGAGCACTGTATATAGTACCAATCCATCACATTCCTCCAGTGAGCACTGTATATAGTACCAATCCATCACATTCCTCCAGTGAGCACTGTATATAGTACCAATCCATCACATTCCTCCAGTGAGCACTATATATAGTACCAATCCATCACATACCTCCAGTGAGCACTGTATATAGTACCAATCCATCACATTCCTCCAGTGAGCACTATATATAGTACCAATCCATCACATACCTCCAGTGAGCACTGTATATAGTACCAATCCATCACATTCCTCCAGTGAGCACTGTATATAGTACCAATCCATCACATACCTCCAGTGAGCACTGTATATAGTACCAATCCATCACATTCCTCCAGTGAGCACTGTATATAGTACCAATCCATCACATTCCTCCAGTGAGCACTGTATATAGTACCAATCCATCACATTCCTCCAGTGAGCACTGTATATAGTACCAATCCATCACATTCCTCCAGTGAGCACTGTATATAGTATCAATCCATCACATACCTCCAGTGAGCACTGTATATAGTACCAATCCAGCACATTCCTCCAGTGAGCACTGTATATAGTACCAATCCATCACATACCTCCAGTGAGCACTGTATATAGTACCAATCCATCACATTCCTCCAGTGAGCATTGTATATCGTACCAATCCATCACATACCTCCAGTGAGCACTGTATATAGTACCAATCTAACATACCTCAAGTAGTATATATCGGACTAATCCATCACATATGACCCAGGGATATGTCAGTAGAGATGCAGTGGCAGACAATTAATGAGATATTTCATAACACTCAGCAAAGATACATTCCAGTGAGAAAGAAAGACTCTCGGGGAAGGACGTACCATCCGTGTCTAACTAAGGAAGTTAAAGATTGTATCAAATTGAAAGAAAAAGCAGACAATTCCGCGAAGATTAGTGGCAGGTCAGAAGATTGGACAGAATATAAAAAACAGCAAAGAATGACTAAAAGAATAATAAGGAGGGAGTAATTAGAGTACAAGAGAAAGCTAGCTAGAAATATAAAAACAGATAGTAAGAGTTTCTACAGGTATTTAAAAAGGAAAAGAGTAAGTAAAGTGAGTGTTGGTCCTCTAGAGAGAGAGTCTGGGGAATTAATAATGGAGACTAAGGAAATGGCGGATGAATTGAACAGATATTTTGCGTCCGTCTTCACTGTAGAGGATACAAATAACATGCCAGAAATAATTGTGAACCAAGAGGTGAAAGGGAGGGAGGAATTTAAAACATTTACAATCACCAGGGAAAGGGTTCTGAAAAAAATATTAGAACTTAAAGCTGACAAGTTCCCAGGTCCTGACGGACTTCATCCTCGGGTCTTAAAAGAAGTGGTTGCAGAGATAGTAGATGTATTGGTATTAATTTTCCAAAATTCCCTAGATTCTGGAAGGTCCCATCAGATTCGAAAATAGCAAATGTAACTCCTCTATTCAAGGAAGGAGGGAGACAGAGAGAAGGAAACTACAGGCCAGTTAGCTTAACATCTGTCATAGGGAAAATGCTAGAATCTATTATTAAGGAGGTTATAGCAGGGCACTTAGAAAATTTCAATCCAATCAGGCAGAGTCAACACGACTTTGTGAAAGGGAAACAGTGTTTGACTAATTTATCAGAGTTCTTTGAGGAAGTAACAAGCAGCGTGGATAAAGGGGATCCTGTGGATGTGGTGTACTTGGATTTCCAGAAGGCTTTTGACAAGGTGCCACATCAAAGGCTACTACACAAAATGAGCTCATAGTGTAGGGGGTAACATATTTGCATGGATAAAGGATTGGTTAGCTAACAGGAAACAGAGAGTAGGCATAAATGGGTCATTTTCAGGTTGGCAAGATGTAACGAGTGGAGTGCCACAGGGATCAGTGCTTGGGCCTCAACTATTTACAATCTATATCAATGACTTGGATGAAGGGACCGAATGTATGGTTACTAAATTTGCTGATGACACAAAGGTAGGTAGGAAAGTAAGTTGTGAAGAGGACATAAGGAGTCTGCAAAGGGATATAGATAGGTTAAGTGAGTGGGCAAAAATTTGGCAGATGGAGTATTATGTGGGAAAATGTGAACTTGTCCACTTTGGCAGGAGGAATAGAAAAGCAGTATATTATTTAAATGGAGAGAGATTGCAGAACTCTGAGGTACAGAGGGATCTGGGTGTCCTAGTACATGAATCACAAAAAGTTAGTATGCAGGTACAGCAAGTGATTAGGAAGGCAAATGGAATGTTGTCATTTATTGCAAGGGGAATGGAATATAAAAGTAGAGATGTTTTGCTCCAGTTGTACAGGGATTGGTGAGACCACATCTAGAATACTGTGTGCAGTTTTGGTCTCCTTATTTAAGAAAGGACATAATTGCTTTGGAGGCGGTTCAGAGAAGGTTCACTCGGCTGATTCCTGGGATGAGGGGGTCATCTAAATGAGGAAAGGTTGGACAAGTTGGGCCTGTATACACTGGAGTTTAGAAGAATGAGAGGTGATCTTATTGAAACATATAAGATCCTGAGGGGACCAGAAGGGGTAGATGCTGAGAGGATGTTTCCCCTTGTGGGAGAGACTAGAACTAGGGGCCACAGTTTAAAAGTAAGGGGTCTCCAATTTAAGATGGAGATGAGGAGAATTTTTTTCTCTCAGAGGGTCGTGAGTCTGTGGAACTCCCTCCCCCAGAGAGCGGTGGAGGCAGGGTCATTGAATATTTTCAAGGCTGAGTTGGATAGATTCCTGATTAATAAGGGAGTCAAAGGTTATAGTAGGTAGACGGGAAAGTAGGGTTAAGATCACAATCAGATCAGCCATGATCTTATCAAATGGCAGAGCAGGCTCGAGGGGCGAATGGCCTACTCCTGCTCTTAATTTATATGTTCGTATACCTCCAAGTACATATAGTGCTAATCCATCACATACCTCCAGTGAGTACTATATATAGTATTAATCCACCACATAACTGCAGTGAGTACTGTATATAGTACCAATCTAACATACCTCCAGTGTGTACTGTATGTAGTACCAATCTAACATACCTCCAGCCAGTGTGTACTGTATATAGTACCAATCTAACATACCTCCAGCCAGTGAGTACTGTATATAGTACCAATCTAACATACCTCCAGTGAGTACTGTATATAGTACCAATCTAACATATCTCCAGCCAGTGAGTACTGTATATAGTACCAATCTAACATACCTCCAGCCAGTGAGTACTGTATATGGTACCAATCTAACATATCTCCAGTGAGTACTGTATATAGTACCAATCTAACATATCTCCAGCCAGTGAGTACTGTATATAGTACCAATCTAACATACCTCCAGCCAGTGAGTACTGTATATAGTACCAATCTAACATACCTCCAGCCAGTGTGTATTGTATGTAGTACCAATCTAACATACCTCCAGCCAGTGTGTATTGTATGTAGTACCAATCTAACATACCTCCAGCCAGTGTGTACTGTATATAGTACCAATCTAACATACCTCCAGCCAGTGTGTATTGTATGTAGTACCAATCTAACATACCTCCAGCCGGTGAGTACTGTATATAGTACCAATCTAACATACCTCCAGCCAGTGTGTACTGTATATAGTACCAATCTAACATACCTCCAGCCAGTGTGTACTGTATATAGTACCAATCTAACATACCTCCTGCCAGTGTGTACTGTATGTAGTACCAATCTAACATACCTCCAGTGTGTACTGTATGTAGTACCAATCTAACATATCTCCAGCCAGTGAGTACTGTATATAGTACCAATCTAACATACCTCCAGCCAGTGTGTACTGTATGTAGTACCAATCTAACATACCTCCAGTGTGTACTGTATGTAGTACCAATCTAACATACCTCCAGTGTGTACTGTATGTAGTACCAATCTAACATATCTCCAGCCAGTGAGTACTGTATATAGTACCAATCTAACATACCTCCAGCCAGTGTGTACTGTATGTAGTACCAATCTAACATACCTCCAGTGTGTACTGTATGTAGTACCAATCTAACATACCTCCAGTGTGTACTGTATGTAGTACCAATCTAACATATCTCCAGCCAGTGAGTACTGTATATAGTACCAATCTAACATACCTCCAGCCAGTGTGTACTGTATATAGTACCAATCTAACATACCTCCAGCCAGTGAGTACTGTATGTAGTACCAATCTAACATACCTCCAGCCAGTGAGTACTGTATGTAGTACCAATCTAACATACCTCCAGCCAGTGAGTACTGTATGTAGTACCAATGCATCACATACCTCCAGTGAGTACTGTATATAGAACCAATCCGACCTCCAGTGTGTACTGTATATAGTACCAATCTAACATACCTCCAGCCAGTGAGTACTGTGTATCGTAGTGCCAATCAGCTGCCATGTTACCGCCTTCCACCATGGCATTCACCTCATTGCCGTTGTGGCTGTTTGCAGGTTTCTGAGCATTCGGCACCGGTTTGGGTTCTGGCCGTGGGGGTGTGGGTGCTGGCACTGGTGAGTCGGAGGGGGCAGCTATCGATTCAGAAACGGGCCCGGGTGCTGTAATTGCATCAATCTCCTGTGTTTAAAGGAACACAAACAGGACACTTAGATAAAGCATAGGTTGATCCAATGCATAACATTTAGGATTCCATCACATGAACTGTTCAATCTGTCGTGACCTGGGACCTGCAGCATAACCAGGAGTAAGTGTACGTATTGAGAAGATTGGTTTTTCATGGTCGATGCTGCCAAGCTCAGTCAGCAAAACCAGCCGTTCTGGGCTCAAAGACCGAGGGTTTGAGCTCCACAGTCTAAGCCTGTGCTGCCCAAATACTCAGAGCTGCACTGTCTTCAATCCAAAAGTGTGTTAGAGACAAAGTCTCATTTAAAAACAAAATAGAATTTTATCTTAGCATCTTAAAAACTAAACGCCTCTCGCAAATTCAGGTTCCAGACCCACGTTAGAGAGCACTATTCGAAGGGCAGGTTGGCCAACATTCCTCCCTCAACACCAAAACCCAACGGTTAACTGGCCACCCATCGCCTTGTTTGTGGACCAGCTGCTGCACAATAAGTAATTCACTGGATATGAAGCGCTGCGAGATATTTGTGTGACGCGATAAGGCGTTATATAAATACAAAAACAATTCAATACAGGGCGCCCATTCAATTCAACACAGGGTGCCGAAGCAAATGAGGGAAAGACAAACGCATGGGTGAAAGGGTCGCCAGGAACTAAGCGAGCAGCTCACATTGCTATATAATTGCTTGTAAAGAAGTCACTAGATAGCAAGCGGGGATTCTGGATGATTTTTCCTCTCCCTAGCCAAGGGGCATTATGGCCAACTGACAGGACAAAGTGCCATTTTGCAGTAATCATTTCTTTTACCCACTCCCATCAAGCGCATTTATCCGCAGGCCATGCTTCTCACTCTCAAACACATTTAACGCATCCGAGAGTTAACAGGAAGTTCTCGATCACACAATGCATCGTGGAACAGTGCCCATTGTGTCAAGCAGCAAGCTTGGCCCGAGAGCCCCGACCCCACATTGAAGAGACCCCCCTCTGCAAACTAGAGGGGCCACTACTTCAAGTAACCCTAAAGCATCTCTATATCTTTAGATGCCCTTCCTTTTCCCCTCATGGGAATGTGTCTATTCTATACCTGAACCATCTCCTTGAGGGCCTCCCACTGTTCAATTACTGTTTTGCCTGACAATTTTTGATTCCAATCCACCTGGGCAAGATCACTTCTTAACTCACTGAAATTAGCCCTCCTCCAGTTAAGTATTTTCACATTTGATTGGTCCTTGTCCTTTTCCATAACTATTCTAAACCTGATGGTATTATGATCACTGTTCCCCAAATGCTCCCCCACTTCATTCCCCAGAACTAGATCCAGCACTGCTTCCTTCCTCGTTTCAGGAATTCCTTCCCCTTTTTGTCCTTTATACTGTTATTATCCCAGTTTATACTGGGATAATTGAAGTCCCCCATTATCAATACTCTATAGTCCTTGCGCCTTTCTGTAATTTGCCTGCAAATTTGCTCCTCTCTTTCCTTCCCACTATTTGGTGGCCTCAAGTATACACCCATTAGTGTAATAGTCCCTCAGTTGTTCCTTAATTCTAACAAAATAGATTCTGTCTTTGACTCCTCAACTACACAGAGCTGGGTGTCGTCAGCATATATACGGAACCTAACGTTATGTTTTTGGATGATGTTGCCAAGGGGCAGCACGCCGATGAGAAACAGAAGGGGAGCCAAGGATAGATCCTTGGGGGACTCTAGAGGTAACAGCACAGACTGTGGGATAATTAGCAATCTAATGAATTGGTGTGCACACAAACACGGTCAAGGATTTACAAGTGACTCATTAATCTCCCATCTTCCACCCTCCATAAACTTGAGCTCATCCAAAACTCTGCTGCCCGTATCCTAACTTGCTCCAAGTCCCATTCGCCCATCGCCCCCTGTGCTCGCTAACCTACTTTGGCTCCCGGTCCAGGAACACCTCGATTTTAAAATTCTCATCCTTGTTTTCAAATCCCTCCATGCCCTCGCCCCTCCCTATCTCTGTAACCTCCTCAAGCCCTACAACCCTCCGAGATCTCTGGGCTCCTCCAATTCTGGCCTCTTGCACATCCCGGATTTTAATCGCTCCACCATTGGCAGCCGTGCCTTCAGCTGCCTAGGCCCTCAGCTCTGGAATTCCCTCCCTAAACCTCTCCACCTCTCTCTCTCTCTCTCTCTCCTCCTCTAAGACGTTCCTTAAAACCTACCTCTTTGATCGAGCTTTTGGTCACCTGTCCTAATATCTCCTTACGTGGCTTGGTGTCAAATTTTGTTTGATAATCGCTCCTGTAAAGCGCGTGGTGCGTTTTACTACATTAAAGGCATGGTATAAATGCAAGTTGTTGTTGTACAGCGCCCGGTGACCCCTGAACCTGGACATAAAAACTACCCGGAGAGTTGTAGGAGAAAGGAGTGCCAGGGGCAGGGGCGCGGTGTTGGCCACCGCAAGGGAGAGGAAGGGGTACTGTGGTAGGTAACGCCAAACTATTCCTCACCGCCATGAAGTTTGCCAGCGTGCTGTCGATGTCTCCGGGCTTGCTGGGCAGTGGCTCCGTCTCCTGTGGCTCGGCGTCAGGACTGTCCTCATCCTCGCTGTCTGTGTAAGCTCCAAGCAAGCCCAGCCCACCTGCAAGATTGTAAGGGCATTTCAATTCAGAGTAATGATAACACATTAGAACAGCTGCCATCCCGCTACTCCTCACTCACATGCCCCAGTGATTCCACCTGCACAAAGTGCCGGGGAGCCCCGAGCAGCCCGCCCGCGCCGGGGAGCCCCGAGCAGCCCGCCCGCGCCGGGGAGCCCCGAGCAGCCCGCCCGCGCCGGGGAGCCCCGAGCAGCCCGCCCGCGCCGGGGAGCCCCGAGCAGCCCGCCCGCGCCGGGGAGCCCCGAGCAGCCCGCCCGCGCCGGGGAGCCCCGAGCAGCCCGCCCGCGCCGGGGAGCCCCGAGCAGCCCGCCCGCGCCGGGGAGCCCCGAGCAGCCCGCCCGCGCCGGGGAGCCCCGAGCAGCCCGCCCGCGCCGGGGAGCCCCGAGCAGCCCGCCCGCGCCGGGGAGCCCCGAGCAGCCCGCCGCCACTAAGTTAGGTGGGGAAGTAAGTTGTGTAGATGGGAGCGTGAAGTTGTAAAGAGGGAGACAGATTAAGTGAGGGGTCAAAACTGTAGCAAACGGTGTTCAATGTGGGCAAGTGTGAGCTCATCCACGGGTCCCAAGAAAGATAAATTGGAGCATTTTCTAGGAGGTGCAGAGGAGCAAAGAGATTTGGTGTGTCTGTACAAAAATTAGAAAAAGCTAGTGGTGCAAAAAGCCATCTTAAAGGCTAATGGAATTTTGGCCTTCATCTCAAGGGGGCTGGAATACAAAGGGGAGGATGCGATACTTAACTTGTACAGAGCCTTGGTCAGACTCCACCTGCAGTACTGCGTTCAGTTTGGACACCGCATCTCAGGAAGGATATACTTGCCTTAGAGGCGGTGCAACGAAGGTTCACTAGATTAATTCCTGGGATGAGAGGGTTGTCCTATGAGGAGAGATTGAGTAGAACGGGCCTATACTCTCTGGAGTTTAGAAGAATGAGATGTGATCTCATTGAAACATATAAGATTATGAAGGGGCTTGACAGGGTAGATGCTGAGAGATTGCCCCCTAGTTCTGGACTCTCCAACCAGGGGAAACATAGTCTCAGGAGGAATTTCTTCACGCAGACGGTTGTGAATCTTTGGAATTCTCTACCCCAGAGGGCTGTGGATGCTGAGTCGTTGAATATATTCGAGGCTGAGATGGATAGATTTTTGGACTCTAGGAGAATCAAGGGATTTGTGGATCGGGCGGAAAAGTGGAGTTGAGGTTGAAGGTCAGCCATGATCTGATTGAATGGTGGAACAGGCTCGAGGGGCCGTGTGGCCTACTCCTACTTCTTATGTCCTTATGAGGGGCTGCAACGCAGATTCACCAAAATGACACTGGGGCTAAGAGGGTTAAATTAAGAGGACAGGTTGCATAAACTAGACTTGTTTTCCCTCGAGTATAGAAGATTGAGGGGCGATCTAATCAAAGTGCTTAAAAGGATTCGATAGGGTAGAGAAACTATTTCCTCTGGTTGGAGAGTCCAGAACATGGGGGCACAACCTTAAAATTAGAGCTAGGCCGTTCAAGAGTGAAATCAGGAAGCAGTTACCTGTAGACCGGACTGCAGATTCCTTTGCTGTCCCATTGTTTGTACTGCTTGAACTTGAATTAACAAATAATTGATCGGATCCGTCCTCCTGCTCATCTGCAGTGAAGAAAGTGTGTTACAATCTGAACAAGGAGACAATGTGCCAGCCCTTATAATAAACAAGTACAGCGGAGTCACAGGACTACAACTGGGCAACAAAATGGCTTCAAAGCACACGAAAATTAAACAGGTCTGCTTCTCACTCCCACAGGTCATGATCCCGAATCACTCCCTGCCACCTCCCCCCGGGGCTCAGTGTCCAGGAACTTCTATGAAGGACAGCACGGGCGGAGCACATCATGGTGCAGGACCACAAGGTAGGGACGCAGAGTGGAACCCAGCACCTTCTCATCCACATGCCAGGTTCGAACGTGGGCAAACCAAAGGCTATTCCTATTCCCCCAAGGAGCAGACAGTTGGTTTATTTTGATCATTTGTCGGTAAAACCATTTCAGACTCGCTCACATTTACAGAGATCAACTAAAACACCGGGTTCTTAGCACAAGGATTGAAACATGGGTGTAAAGAAAATATGCTTGAAATGAAGAAATGGCCCCAATGTTTTTTTTTATTCGTTCACGGGATGTGGGCGTCGCTGGCAAGGCCGGCATTTATTGCCCATCCCTAATTGCCCTCGAGAAGGTGGTGGTGAGCCGCCTTCTTGAACCGCTGCAGTCCGTGTGGTGAAGGTTCTCCCACAGTCCTGTTAGGAAGGGAGTTCCAGGATTTTGACCCAGCGACGATGAAGGAACGGCGATATATTTCCAAGTCGGGATGGTGTGTGACTTGGAGGGGAACGTGCAGGTGGTGTTGTTCCCATGCGCCTGCTGCCCTTGTCCTTCTAGGTGGTAGAGGTCGCGGGTTTGGGAGGTGCTGTCGAAGAAGCCTTGGCGAGTTGCTGCAGTGCATCCTGTGGATGGTGCACACTGCAGCCACAGTGCGCCGGTGGTGAAGGGAGTGAATGTTTAGGGTGGTGGATGGGGTGCCAATCAAGCGGGCTGCTTTATCTTGGATGGTGTCGAGCTTCTTGAGTGTTGTTGGAGCTGCACTCATCCAGGCAAGTGGAGAGTATTCCATCACACTCCTGACTTGTGCCTTGTAGATAGTGGAAAGGCTTTGGGGAGTCAGGAGGTGAGTCACTCGCCGCAGAATACCCAGCCTCTGACCTGCTCTCGTAGCCACGGTATTTATATGGCTGGTCCAGTTAAGTTTCTGGTCAATGGTGACCCCCAGGATGTTGATGGTGGGGGATTCGGCGATGGTAATGCCGTTGAATGTCAAGGGGAGGTGGTTAGACTCTCTCTTGTTGGAGATGGTCATTGCCTGGCACTTATCTGGCACGAATGTTACTTGCCACTTATGAGCCCAAGCCTGGATGTTGTCCAGGTCTTGCTGCATGCAGGCTCGGACTGCTTCATTATCTGAGGGGTTGCGAATGGAACTGAACACTGTGCAGTCATCAGCGAACATCCCCATTTCTGACCTTATGATGGAGGGAAGGTCATTGATGAAGCAGCTGAAGATGGTTGGGCCAAGGACACTGCCCTGAGGAACTCCTGCAGCAATGCCCTGGGGCTGAGATGACTGGCCTCCAACAACCACTACCATCTTCCTTTGTGCCAGGTATGACTCCAGCCACTGGAGAGTTTTCCCCCTGATTCCCATTGACTTCAATTTTACTAGGGCTCCTTGGTGCCACACTCGGTCAAATGCTGCCTTGATGTCAAGGGCAGTCACTCTCACCTCACCTCTGGAATTCAGCTCTTTTGTCCATGTTTGGACCAAGGCTGTAATGAGGTCTGGAGCCGAGTGGTCCTGGCGGAACCCAAACTGAGCATCGGTGAGCAGGTTATTGGTGAGTAAGTGCCGCTTGATAGCACTGTCGACGACACCTTCCATCACTTTGCTGATGATTGAGAGTAGACTGGTGGGGCGGTAATTGGCCGGATTGGATGTGTCCTGCTTTTTGTGGACAGGACATACCTGGGCAATTTTCCACATTGTCGGGTGGATGCCAGTGTTGTAGCTGTACTGGAACAGCTTGGCTAGAGGCGCAGCTAGTTCTGGAGCACAAGTCTTCAGCACTACAGCTGGGATGTTGTCGGGACCCATAGCCTTTGCTGTATCCAGTGCACTCAGCCGTTTGTTGATATCACGTGGAGTGAATCGAATTGGCCGAAGACTGGCTTCCGTGATGGTGGGGATATCGGGAGGAGGCTGAGATGGATTATCCACTCGGCACTTCTGGCTGAAGATGGTTGCAAACGCTTCAGCCTTGTCTTTTGCACTCACGTGCTGGACTCCGCCATCATTGAGGATGGGGATGTTTGCAGAGCCTCCTCCTCCCGTTAGTTGTTTAATTGTCCACCACCATTCACGACTGGATGTGGCAGGACTGCAGAGCTTTGATCTGATCCGTTGGTTGTGGAATCGCTTAGCTCTGTCTATAGCATGTTGCTTCCGCTGTTTAGCATGCACGTAGTCCTGAGTTGTAGCTTCACCAGGTTGGCACCTCATTTTTAGGTACGCCTGGTGCTGCTCCTGGCATGCTCTTCTACACTCCTCATTGAACCAGGGTTGATCCCCTGGCTTGTTGGTAATGGTAGAGTGAGGAATATGCCGGGCCATGAGGTTACAGATTGTGCTGGAATACAATTCTGCTGCTGCTGATGGCCCACAGCGCCTCATGGATGCCCAGTTTTGAGCTGCTAGATCTGTTCTGAATCTATCCCATTTAGCACGGTGGTAGTGCCACACAACACGTTGGATGGTGTCCTCAGTGCGAAGACGGGATTTCATCTCCACGAGGACTGTGCGGTGGTCACTCCTACCAATACTGTCATGGACAGATGCATTTGCGACAGGTAGATTGGTGAGGACGAGGTCAAGTAAGTTTTTCCCTCGTGTTGGTTCGCTCACCACCTGCCGCAGGCCCAGTCTAGCAGCTATGTCCTTCAGGACTCGGCCAGCTCGGTCAGTAGTGGTGCTACCGAGCCACTCTTGGTGATGGACATTGAAGTCCCCCACCCAGAGTACATTTTGTGCCCTTGCTACCCTCAGTGCTTCCTCCAAGTGGTGTTCAACATGGAGGAGGACTGATTCATCAGCTGAGGGAGGACGGTAGGTGGTAATCAGCAGGAGGTTTCCTTGCCCATGTTTGACCTGATGCCATGAGATTTCATGGGGTCCAGAGTCAATGTTGAGGACTCCCAGGGCCACTCCCTCCTGGCTGTATATCACAGTACCGCCACCTCTGGTAGGTCTGCCTGCCGATGGGACAGGACATACCCAGGGATGGTGATGGAAGAGTCTGGAACGTTGGCTGGAAGATATGATTCTGTGAGTATGGCTATGTCAGGCTGTTGCTTGACTAGTCTGTGGGACAGCTCTCCCAATTTTGGCACAAGTCCCCAGATGTTAGTAAGGAGGACCTTGCAGGGTCGACTGGGCTTGGTGTTTTGCCGTTGTCGTGTCCGGTGCCTAGTGGTCCGATGCCGGGTGGTCCGTCCGGTTTTATTCTTATTATGACTTTTCGTAGCGAGATTTTACAACTGAGTGGCCTGCTAGGCCATTTCAGAGGACAATTAAGAATCAACCACATTGCTGTGGGTCTGGAGTCACATATAGGCCAGACCGGGTAAGGGCGGCAGGCTTCCTTCCCTAAAGGACATTAGTGAACCAGATGGGTTTTTACGACAATCCGGTAGTTTCATGGCCATCATTACTGATACTAGTATTGTAATTCCAGATTTTTATTTAATTAATTGAATTTAATTAATTGAATTTAAATTCGCCAGCTGCCGTGGCGGGATTTGAACTCATGACTCTGGATTTTAGTCCAGGCCTCTGGATTACTAGCCCAGTAACATAACCACTATGCTACCGTACCCATGTGTGATTATAACTGCCAGTCCCACCAGTGGCACGTCTCGCTGGGTCCTTGAGAGGTGTCAAACCGAGACTGCTGCAGGGACTGGTGGGGGGGGGGGGGTCACACAGCCCAGGCCTGGGACTATAGGAGAAGAGAAACCCGTGATCCTCTCGATGTATGGACTCTCAGCTGCCCGCAGCTCTGCCAAATGCAGCCATCCGTCACTTCTGGGGGAGATGAAAGCAGGGAGCAGGAATAAAAAATATCAATTTAAGACACAGGGAACTCCAAAACAGCGACAAGTATATATCCAGAATCTGGGCTACTACAGTGTAACAATAAACCATAGAACACAACACCATATACATGCATTTTATATAGAATAACAGATACCCGGGAGTAAGTTACAGGCTGGAATCTCATCGAGGGGTTCAGGGGGTTTATATATAGAATAACAGATACCCGGGAGTGAGTTACAGACTGGAATCTAATCGAGGGGTTCGGGGGGTTTATATATAGAATAACAGATACCCGGGAGTGAGTTACAGACTGGAATCTAATCGAGTGGTTCGGGGGGTTTATATATAGAATAACAGATACCCGGGAGTGAGTTACAGGCTGGAATCTAATCGAGGGGTTCGGGGGGTTTATATATAGAATAACAGATACCCGGGAGTGAGTTACAGACTGGAATCTAACCGAGGGGTTCGGGGGGTTTATATATAGAATAACAGATACCCGGGAGTGAGTTACAGGCTGGAATCTAATCGAGGGGTTCGGCGGTGTTTATATATAGAATAACAGATACCCGGGAGTGAGTTACAGGCTGGAATCTAATCGAGGGGTTCGGGGGGTTTATATATAGAATAACAGATACCCGGGAGTGAGTTACAGACTGGAATCTAACCGAGGGGTTCGGGGGGTTTATATATAGAATAACAGATACCCGGGAGTGAGTTACAGACTGGAATCTAACCGAGGGGTTCGGGGGGTTTATACACAGAATAGATAACCAGGAGTGAGTTCATAATATATTATGATACAGCACAGGAGGTGGCCATTCAGCCCATCGTGCCTACTCTTTGAAAGGGCTATCCAATTAGTCCCATTCCCCTGCAATTTTTTCCCTTCAAGTATTTATCCAATTCCCTTTTGAAAGTTATTATTGAATCTGCTTCCACCGCCCTCTCAGGCAGTGCATTCCAGATCATAACAACTCACTGCATAAAAAAATGTTTCCTCATGTCACCTCTGGCTCTTTTGCCAATTACCTTAAATCTGTGTCCTCTGGTTACTGACACTTCTGCCACTGGAAACAGTTTCTCCTTATTTACTCTATTCAAAATCATGAACAGTTTTAACACCTCTATCAAATTAACATTAACCTTCTCTGCTCTCAGGAGAACCCCAGCTTCTCCAGTCTATCCACGTAACTGAAGTCCCTGGAACCATTCTAGTAAATCTCTTCTGCACCCTCTCTAAGGTCTTCACATCCTTCCTAAAGGGTGGTGCCCTGAATTGGACACAACACTCCAGCTGAGGCCTAACCAGTGTTTTATACAGGTTTAGCATAACTTCCTTGCTTTGTACTCTGTGCCTCTATTAATGAAGCGCAGGATCCCATATGCTTTTTGAACAGCCTTCTCAACTTGTTCTGCCACCAAAGTTTTGTGTACATACACCCCCAGGTCTCTCTGTTCCTGCACCATCTTTAAAATTATACCATTTAGTTTATTTTGCCTCTCCTCATTCTTCCCATCAAAATGTATCAATTCACACTTCTCCGCATTAAATTTCATCTGCCATGTGTCTGCCCATTTCACCAGTCTGTCTGGCCTATAATTTTGCTAGGTGCAAGCTGGAATTTTTTTACCATCCTTCACATTGGAGGGTGGCGAGGGACGGATAATGGGGTGAGAATGAGTGAACAATGCCTCGTCTGAGAATAGGTCTTGAGCAACGCACTGCTCACCTCCAGCACTGTGACACCATCGTCGAGCAATGTCCTGATGTTATCCACTGGAAACATCACATTAGGTACCAGAGGGAGTCAGTAAGTTTAAAACCATAAACATGGGTCTAAATCCAGGCCCTGACCCAAGATTTTCACCAGGAATGTAAACGGTTTCAGAATGGTTCCACACACATTTAATGCAACCCGTGTAGCCACTCCAGAGACTGCAGGCTGACACTCCACTGCAGTACTGAGGGAGTGCTGCATTGTCAGAGGTGCCATCTTTTGGATGAGACGTTAAACGGAGGCCCCATCTGCCCTCTCAGGTGGACGCAAAAGATCCCACTGCACTATTCGAAGAGTTCTCCTCAGTGTTCTGGACAATATTTATCCCTCAACAAACATCACTAAGAAGAATGGGGAGTTCGCCTAATGTCCTGGCCAACATTTATCCCTCAATCTTACTGTGCACAAATTAGCTGCCATGTTTCCTGTATTACAACAGTGGCTACACTTCAAAAAGTACTTCATTGGCTGTATTTCTTTGGGACGTCCTGAGGGCTGAAAGTCACTATATAAATGCAAGTTCTTTCCTTCAACACTAGAAACTGCCCAACAAATCTGTTCTGTGCACTTCTCCGGGCCAGTCAGGCTCCGACAACGAGCGTGATGTTAGTGTCTTACACCAGCGGTAAACCAAAGCCCACACACCGTATTTTCTGATGGCTCGGATTATGTTACAAGGGGGTTTCAATGAGGTCCGTGACAGGGAGCTCGAAGCAGTTTATTCAGTTATCTGAAGCTGTGAACATATCTGGCATCATAAAAACTGATGACAGGTGGGACAGAGGAGTCGTTTAGAATGCAGTTGCGTTCACTCCCTCATTACTGGTTGTCAGTACCCTAAGATGAGGACAGTCTCAATAATTTTTGTGAATCGACAGCATAAAAATAGCCACAACTCAGCACCAAATGGGGTCAACATTGATGCAATGAGGGGCAGTCTTCTGGGATTGTAGATATTGGGTGAGGCAGGGTTGGGGGCTTCACATGCTTAACCTACCTGGGAGTGTTTGATGGGGCAGTGTAGAGGGAGCTTTACTCTATCTAATTAAAGCCACAGTCCTGACCTCCAACAGAGGGATACGAGTGGTTGGGGGTGCAACTCAGACATTGCTGCAGATTAAAGAGTACTCTAATCAAGGTCAATGATGGTGGACAATTAGACAACTAACGGGAGGAGGAGGCTCTGCAAACATCCCCATCCTCAATGATGGCAGAGTCCAGCACTTGAGTGCAAAAGACAAGGCTGAAGCGTTTGCAACCATCTTCAGCCAGAAGTGCCGAACGGATGATCCATCTCGGCCTCCTCCCGATATCCCCACCATCACAGAAGCCAGTCTTCAGCCAATTCGATTCACTCCACGTGATATGAATGGCTGAGTGCACTGGATACAGCAAAGACTATGGGCCCCGACAACATCCCAGCTGTAGTGCTGAAGACTTGTGCTCCAGAACTAGCCGCGCCTCAAGCTAAACTGTTCCAGTACAGCTACAACACTGGCATCTACCCGACAATGTGGAAAATTGCCCAGGTATGTCCTGTCCACAAAAAGCAGGACAAATCCAATCCGGCCAATTACCGGCCGATCAGTCCACTCTCAATCATCAGCAAAGTGATGGAAGGTGTCGTCGACAGTGCTATCAAGCGGCACTTACTCACCAATAACCTGCTCACTGATGCTCAGTTTGGGTTCCGCCAGGACCACTCGGCTCCAAACCTCATTACAGCATTGGTCCAAACATGGACAAAAGAGCTGAATTCCAGAGGTGAGGTGAGAGTGACTGCAATTGACATCAAGGCAGCATTTGACCAAGTGTGGCACCAAGGAGCCCTAGTAAAATTGAAGTCAATTGGAATCAGGGGGAAAAGTCTCCAGTGGCTGGAGTCATACTTCGCATAAAGGAAGATGGTAGTGGTTGTTGGAGGCCAATCATCTCAGCCCCAGGACATCGCTGCAGGAATTCCTCAGGGCAGTGTCCTCGGCCCAACCATCTTCAGCTGCTTCATCAATGACCTTCCCTCCATCGTAAGGTCAGAAATGGGGATATTCGCTGACGATTGCACAATGTTCAGTTCCATTCGCAACCCCTCAGATAATTAAGCAGTCCGAGCCTGCATGCAGCAAGACCTGGACAACATCCAGGCTTGGGCTGATGTCTGGCATGAATGTTACTTGCCACTTAAGTGCCAGGCAATGACCATCTCCAACAAGAGAGGGTCTAACCACCTCCCCATGACATTCAATGGCATTACCATCGCCGAATCCCCCACAATCATCATCCTGGGGGTCACCATTGACCAGAAACTTAACTGGACCAGCCATATAAATACAGTGGCCACACGAGCAGGCCAGAGGCTGGGTATTCTGCGGCGAGTGACTCACCTCCTGACTCCCCAAAGCCTTTCCACCATCTACAAGGCACAAGTCAGGAGTGTGATGGAATACTCTCCACTTGCCTGGATGAGTGCAGCTCCAACAACACTCAAGAAGCTCGACACCATCCAGGACAAAGCAGCCCACTTGATTGGCACCCCATCCACCACCCTAAACATTCACTCCCTTCACCACCGGCGCACTGTGGCTGCAGTGTGCACCATCCACAGAATGCACTGCAGCAACTCGCCAAGGCTTCTTCGACAGCACCTCACAAACCCGCGACCTCTACCACCGAGAAGGACAAGAGCAGCAGGTACATGGGAACACCACCACCTGCACGTTCCCCTCCAAGTCACACACCATCCCGACTTGGAAATATATCGCCGTTCCTTCATCGTCGCTGGGTCAAAATCCTGGAACTTCCTTCCTAACAGCACTGTGGGAGAACCTTCACCACACGGACTGCAGCGGTTCAAGAAGGCGGCTCACCACCACCTTCTCAAGGGCAATTAGGGATGGGCAATAAATGCCGGCCTCGCCAGCGATGCCCACATCCCGTGAACGAATAAAAAAAAGGTGTGATTGAAGGATGTGATAGGGTAGAAGCTATCTGCTGTCGTGGGGGCACAATCTTAAACTTGGAGCTAGACACTTTGGGAGTGAAATTAGGAAGCACATCTTCCCACAGAGCAGAGGAAACTTGGAATCCCCCCCCCCCCAAAACACCAAGGCTGAGGATCAATTGGCACTTTGCAGACTGATATCGATCGATATTTGTTGGGTAAATGTATTCAGGGATTGGGGGGGGGGGCAGATCAGATATGATGGGGGTCCGGACGGGGGCCGGCGGGTCCGGACGGAGAGGGGGGCCGGACGGGGGGAGGGGGTCCGGCGGGTCCGGACGGGGGGGAGGGGGTCCGGCGGGTCCGGACGGGCTCTTCCTACTCGGGCCACAAGTGCTCGCTCTTCCGATACTCGAGCTCTGCCCAGGGCCGGTGTCACCCTCTCCGCCCCCACCCCGGGGCCCGGCCCCCGCCCACTCACCGGGTATCTGTCACACACTCGCTCTGCGGGGCCACGAGTCCCGCGGGTTCAGCAGCCTCGCAAATCCGCCCACCCGCCCGCTAACCCCGGCCCCCCCTCCCCTCCCCTCCCCTCCCCGGCCCCCCCCTCCCCTCCCCGCCCCCCCCCTCCCCTCCCCTCCCCTCCCCGGCCCCCCCCTCCCCTCCCCTCCCCTCCCCGGCCCCCCACTCCCCTCCCCTCCCCTCCCCTCCCCTCCCCGGCCCCCCCCTCCCCTCCCCTCCCCTCCCCGGCCCCCCACTCCCCTCCCCTCCCCTCCCCTCCCCTCCCCGGCTCACCCTCCGAGCCCGAGCCCCGCTCCTCCTTCCTGTGGCCGGACTCCAGCTGGAGGATGGGCCGCCGCCTGCTCTGCTGTAGATTGATCCGCGTCTTCTTCCCCATCAGACCGGCCTCCGGGCTCGGACCAGGCCGCCGCCGCCGCCGGGCCTCCTTCACACGGACTCCGGGCTCGGACCAGGCCGCCGCCGCCGCCGCCGGGCCTCCTTCACACGGACTCCGGGCTCGGACCAGGCCGCCGCCGGGCCTCCTTCACACGGACTCCGGGCTCGGACCAGGCCGCCGCCGGGCCTCCTTCACACGGACTCCGGGCTCGGACCAGGCCGCCGCCGCCGCCGCCGGGCCTCCTTCACACGGACTCCGGGCTCGGACCAGGCCGCCGCCGGGCCTCCTTCACACGGACTCCGGGCTCGGACCAGGCCGCCGCCGGGCCTCCTTCACACGGACTCCGGGCTCGGACCAGGCCGCCGCCGCCGGGCCTCCTTCACACGGACTCCGGGCTCGGACCAGGCCGCCGCCGCCGGGCCTCCTTCACACGGACTCCGGGCTCGGACCAGGCCGCCGCCGGGCCTCCTTCACACGGACTCCGGGCTCGGACCAGGCCGCCGCCGGGCCTCCTTCACACGGACTCCGGGCACCAAATCCAACGGTGCAGAATGCGTCATACGTCAGCGCGTAAACACATTTGTAGATGACATCATCACGTTCAACGCGGCCGGCTTGCGCTGCGCGGGCTTGGCCAGCGCCGTCTGGCGTGAGTGCGTCATACGTCGGGTCCTTGGAGACCAAAATCCGACCTCCCCCCCCCCCTGTGTTCAGGTGTGAACCCTGAACCTGACCCCCCCCCCACCGTGTTCAGGTGTGAACCCTGAACCTGACCCCCCTCCACCGTGTTCAGGTGTGAACCCTGAACCTGACCCCCCCCCCCACCGTGTTCAGGTGTGAACCCTGAACCTGACCCCCCCCCCACCGTGTTCAGGTGTGAACCCTGAACCTGACCCCCCCCCCACCGTGTTCAGGTGTGAACCCTGAACCTGACCCCCCTCCACCGTGTTCAGGTGTGAACCCTGAACCTGACCCCCCCCCACCGTGTTCAGGTGTGAACCCTGAACCTGACCCCCCCCCACCGTGTTCAGGTGTGAACCCTGAACCTGACCTCCCCACCGTGTTCAGGTGTGAACCCTGAACCTGACCCCCCCCCCCCACCGTGTTCAGGTGTGAACCCTGAACCTGACCCCCCCCCCCACCGTGTTCAGGTGTGAACCCTGAACCTGACCCCCCCCCACCGTGTTCAGGTGTGAACCCTGAACCTGACCTCCCCACCGTGTTCAGGTGTGAACCCTGAACCTGACCCCCCCCCCCCCACCGTGTTCAGGTGTGAACCCTGAACCTGACCCCCCCCCCCCCACCGTGTTCAGGTGTGAACCCTGAACCTGACCCCCCCCCACCGTGTTCAGGTGTGAACCCTGAACCTGACCCCCCCCCACCGTGTTCAGGTGTGAACCCTGAACCTGACCTCCCCACCGTGTTCAGGTGTGAACCCTGAACCTGACCCCCCCCCCCACCGTGTTCAGGTGTGAACCCTGAACCTGACCCCCCCCCACCGTGTTCAGGTGTGAACCCTGAACCTGACCCCCCCCCCACCGTGTTCAGGTGTGAACCCTGAACCTGAACCCCCTCTCCCCACCGTGTTCAGGTGTGAACCCTGAATCTGACCCCCCTGTGTTCAGGTGTGAACCCTGAATCTGACCCCCCTGTGTTCAGGTGTGAACCCTGAACCTGACCCCCCCCCCCCCCCCGAGTTTGGGTGTGAACCCTGAATCTGACCCCCCTGTGTTCAGGTGTGAACCCTGAATCTGACCCCCCTGTGTTCAGGTGTGAACCCTGAACCTGACCCCCCCCCCCCCCCGAGTTTGGGTGTGAACCCTGAATCTGACCCCCCTGTGTTCAGGTGTGAACCCTGAACCTGACCCCCCCCCCCCCCCGAGTTTGGGTGTGAACCCTGAATCTGACCCCCCTGTGTTCAGGTGTGAACCCTGAACTTGATCCCCCCCTCCCCCCCCCCCCCGTGTTCAGGTGTGAACCCTGAACCTGACCCCCCCCCCCACCCGTGTTTGGGTGTGAACCCTGAATCTGACCCCCCTGTGTTCAGGTGTGAACCCTGAACCTGAACCCCCCCCCCCCCCGAGTTTGGGTGTGAACCCTGAATCTGACCCCCCTGTGTTCAGGTGTGAACCCTGAACTTGATCCCCCCCTCCCCCCCCCCCCGTGTTCAGGTGTGAACCCTGAACCTGATCCCCCCCCACCCCGTGTTTGGGTGTGAACCCTGAACCTGATCCCCCCCTCACGTTTTTGGGTGTGAACCCTGAACCTGACCTCCACTGTGTTCAGTGTGAACCCTGAACCTGATCCCCCCCCCACGTTTTTGGGTGTGAACCCTGAACCTGACCCCCACTGTGTTCAGTGTGAACCCTGAACCTGACCCCCCTATGCTCGGGTGTGAACCCTGAACCTGACTCCCCTGTGTTCGGGTGTGAACCCTGAACCTGACCCCCACTGTGTTCAGTGTGAACCCTGAACCTGACCCCCCCTATGCTCAGGTGTGAACCCTGAACCTGACTCCCCTGTGTTCGGGTGTGAACCCTGAACCTGACCCCCCTGTGTTCAGGTGTGAACCCTGAACCTGACTCCCCCCTCACCGTGTTCGGGTGTGAACCATTCCCTCAGACACATCTTCGCATCTCTCACAAACAGAAAGAAAAGTGGTCCTCCAGCAGACTGGGAGAAATAGAGAAAGCAAAGGGACACAGAAAATATTATGAGCCGCAGTAAGGGAATACAAAAAATCCATGTAAGTAATATGGAGGCTAATAATGAACGTTTTTCTAAATATTTTAAGTACAAGAGAGATTTGGGCCCATTACACTCAGACACTGATGATACGGTAATCGATAACTAGGTAATGGCAGATCGATGATACGGTAATCGATAACTAGGTAATGGCATGATGTGGAGATGCCGGTGATGGACTGGGGTTGACAATTGTAAACAATTTTACAACACCAAGTTATAGTCCAGCAATTTTATTTGAAATTCACAAGCTTTCGGAGACTTCCTCCTTCCTCAGGTGAATGTTGTGGAAATGAAATCCTCGAATCCTTTACATTTATAAATCACAGAACAATACTTGGTGATTACAGACAGTGTTTTCAACTGCCCGTTGCCAAGGCAATCAGTGTGCAGACAGACAGGTGTTACCTACAAGGTCTCCGAATATACAAACCACCAAAAAAAAGAGAGAGGCAGAAACATCGAAAAGACAGCAAATGACCCGTTGTATTAAAAACAGATAACATTTGTTCGCTGGTGGGGTAACGTGTAGCGTGACATGAACCCAAGATCCCGGTTGAGGCCGTCCTCATGGGTGCGGAACTTGGCTATCAATTTCTGCTCGACGATTTTGCGTTGTGTGTCTCGAAGGCCGCCTTGGAGAACGCTTACCCGAAGGTCGGTGGCTGAATGTCCTTGACTGCTGAAGTGTTCCCTGACTGGGAGGGAACCCTCCTGTCTGGCGATTGTTGCCATAAAGGAATGAGGGCGGAATTGGCTAAAGTGGACTGGGTAAACAGATTAGATGGTATGATGGTGGATTAGCAGTGGCAAACATTTAAAAAGATATTTTATGACTCACAACAAAAATATACCCCTGTGAGGAGGAAAGACTCCACAAAAAGGGTGAACCAACCATGGCTAACTAAGGAAGTCAACAATGGTATCAGGTTAAAAGAAAAAGCATACAACATGGCAAAGATTACTGGTAAGCCTGAAGATTGGGAAAACTTTAAAAACCAGCAAAGGATGACTAAAAGAATAATAAAGAGGGAGAAAATAAATTATGAGAGTAAACTAGCAAGAAATATAAAAACTGACAGTAGAAGCTTCTACAAGTATATAAAAAGGAAGAGGGTAGCTAAAGTAAACATTGGTCCCTTAGAGGATGAGACTGGGGAAATAATAATGGAAAACAAGGAAATGGCAGAGGAATTGAACAGATATTTTGTATCTGTCTTCACAGTAGAAGACACTAATAACATACCAATAATAGTAGAAAATCAAGGGGCAAAGGGGAGGGAGGAACTAAAAACAATCACTATCACTAGAGAAAATGTACTAGGAAAACTAATGGGTCCAAAGGCTGACAAGTCCCCTGGACCTGATGGCTTGCATCTGAGAGTCTTAAAGGAAGTGGCTACAGAGATAGTGGATGCATTGGTTGTAATCTTCCAGAATTCTCTAGATTCTGGAAAGGTCCCAGCGGATTGGAAAACCGCAAACGTAACACCCCTATTCAAGAAGGGAGTGAGACGGAAAGCAGGTAACTATGGACCAGTTAGCTTAATGTCTGTCATTGGGAAAATGCTAGAATCCATTATTAAGGAAGTAGTAGCAGGACTTTTGGAGACTCATAATACAATCAAGGAGAGTCAACATGGTTTTATGAAGGGGAAATCATGTCTGACAAATTTATTAGAGTTCTTTGAGGAAGTAATGGGCAGGGTGGATAAAGGGGAACCAATGGATGCAGAATATTTGGATTTCCAAAAGGCATTCGATAAGGTGCCACATAAAAGATTACTGCACAAGATAAGAGCTCATGGTGTTGAGGGTAACATACTGGCATGGATAGAGGATTGGCTAACTAACAGAAAACAAAGAGTCAGGATAAAAGAGTCATTTTCAAAATGGCAATCTGTAACTAGTGGGGTGCCACAGGGATCAACTATTTATAATATATATCAATGACTTGGTGAAGGAACAGAGTGTCTTGTGGCCAAATTTGCTGATGATACAAAGATAGATGGAAAAGCAAGTTGCGATGAGGACACAAAGTGTCTGCAGAGGGATAGTGACAGGTTAAGCGAATGGGCAAAAATTTGGCAGATGGAATATAATGTGGGAAAATGTGAAGTCATCCACTTTGGGAGGAAAAATAAAAAAGCAAAATATAATTTGAATGGAGAAATATTACAAAATGCTGCGGTACAGAGGGATCTGGGTGTCCTCGTACATGAAACACAAAAAGTCAACATACAGGTGCAGCAGGTAATCCAGAAGGCAAATGAAATATTGGCCTTTATTTCTAGGGGGATGGAGTATAAAAGCAGGGAAGTCATGCTACAACTGTACAGGGTGCTGGTGAGACCACACCTGGAGTACTGCGTACAGTTCTGGTGCCCTTATTTAAGGAAGGACATACTTGCATTGGAGGCAGTTCAGAGATGGTTCACTAGGTTGATTCTGGGTATGGAAGGGTTGCCTTATGAGGAAAGATTGAACAGGTTGGGTCTTTACTCACTGGAGTTTAGAAGAATGAGAGGAGATCTTATTGAAACATACAAGATTCTGAGGGGACTCGATAGGGTAGATGCTGAGAGGATGTTACCCCTCATGGGGGAATCTAAAACTAAGGGACATGGTCTCAGAATAAGGGGTCGCCCGTTTAAGACAGAAATGAGGAAGAATTTCTTCTCCCAGAGGGTCGTGAATCTTTGGAATTCTTTACCCCCTCTTTTGGGAGCTGTGTCTCCCCTCTTTTAGAAGCTGTGTCTCCCACTATTTTGGGGTTGTGTCCCCTCCTCTTTTGGGAGTTTTTTTTAGAAGTTTTGTCGATGCTGCTCTGGGAGATGTGCCTCTCCTGTTTTGGAGGCTCAGTCTCCTCTTCTGGGAGCTGTGTCCCCCCACCGTATTTTTCAGTCTGCATCACCAGGGCTCTCTGAATAAGAAGAGAAGAATTTATTTTCAGCTGCCCTGAGATCTTCGGCCCGTGCTCTACCTCAGCAGCAGCATCATCAAGTCGGGCGACCGGGCCTCCCCCGTTTGCCGCTGCGAATCCCTGCCAGTGATGTGACCTGCACTGGGGGTTGTGACCAGACCTGGAGCTGCAGGTCTCCCCCGTTTGCTGGAGTCAGGCCCAGGCTGGGATGGGACCCACACTGGGGGTTGGGGCTGGACCATGTTAATGTCCCAGTTCACCACATGGGGCTGCAGCTTAGTGTGCACGAGTGGAGCATCTGTGCAGTGCTGGGACAGAGGGCGGCCAGGAAAATCAGCCCATGTATTACCTGTACAGAGAGAGTGCTATTGTTCCAATCACCAGGCCAGGGTTGGGTTCTATCCAGTCAGTGGTGTGTTCAGTAAATTTATTCCAAGGTACTCTGTGTGTTAGAGAATGGGAACTGTTTCTGTAAATAAAATACAATCCTGATCCAGTCAGGAATTCCATTGTCTGAGGGGCAGGGTTTGTCACTAATTCAGGAAATTGTGTGTGTGTATCAGGAGACTTCAGTCCCACTCACACAGCAGTGGGGCCTCCACTGTTTGAAGATTGATCAATAATTATAACAGACCAACAGGATTTCAGTTTATTTATAATAAAGAAAATTACAAAACATCATTCTGAAACAACCAATAAGAGGAATTGAAGGAGGATCAGGGCCTGTGCTGAGGTGGAGGAGGATCAGGGACTTTGATGAAGGGGGTGGGGAAGTGGAGGAGGAACAGGGCCTGTGTTGAAGAGGAGGAGGTGGAGGATGATCAGGGTCTGTGTTGAAGAGGAGGAGGTGGAGGAGGATCAGGGTCTGTGTTGAAGATGAGGAGGTGGAGGATGATCAGAGTCTGTGTTGAAGAGGAGGAGGTGGAGGAGGATCAGGGCCTGTGTTGAAGAGGAGGAGGTGGAGGATGATCAGGGTCTGTGTTGAAGAGGAGGAGGTGGAGGATGATCAGGGCCTGTGTTGAAGAGGAGGAGGTGGAGGATGATCAGGGTCTGTGTTGAAGAGGAGGAGGTGGAGGAGGATCAGGGTCTGTGTTGAAGAGGAGGAGGTGGAGGATGATCAGGGTCTGTGTTGAAGAGGAGGAGGTGGAGGAGGATCAGGGTCTGTGTTGAAGAGGAGGAGGTGGAGGATGATCAGGGTCTGTGTTGAAGAGGAGGAGGTGGAGGATGATCAGGGACTGTGTTGAAGAGGAGGAGGTGGAGGATGATCAGGGTCTGTGTTGAAGAGGAGGAGGTGGAGGAGGATCAGGGTCTGTGTTGAAGAGGAGGAGGTGGAGGATGATCAGGGTCTGTGTTGAAGAGGAGGAGGTGGAGGAGGATCAGGGTCTGTGTTGAAGAGGAGGAGGTGGAGGATGATCAGGGTCTGTGTTGAAGAGGAGGAGGTGGAGGATGATCAGGGTCTGTGTTGAAGAGGAGGAGGTGGAGGATGATCAGGGACTGTGTTGAAGAGGAGGAGGTGGAGGATGATCAGGGTCTGTGTTGAAGAGGAGGAGGTGGAGGATGATCAGGGTCTGTGTTGAAGAGGAGGAGGTGGAGGATGATCAGGGTCTGTGTTGAAGAGGAGGTGGAGGATGATCAGGGCCTGTGTTGAAGAGGAGGAGGTGGAGGAGGATCAGGGTCTGTGTTGAAGAGGAGGAGGTGGAGGATGATCAGGGCCTGTGTTGAAGAGGAGGAGGTGGAGGATGATCAGGGCCTGTGTTGAAGAGGAGGAGGTGGAGGATGATCAGGGTCTGTGTTGAAGAGGAGGAGGTGGAGGATGATCAGGGTCTGTGTTGAAGAGGAGGAGGTGGAGGAGGAACAGGGCCTGTGTTGAAGAGGAGGAGGTGGAGGATGATCAGGGTCTGTGTTGAAGAGGAGGAGGTGGAGGATGATCAGAGTCTGTGTTGAAGAGGAGGAGGTGGAGGATGATCAGGGCCTGTGTTGAAGAGGAGGAGTTGGAGGATGATCAGGGTCTGTGTTGAAGAGGAGGAGGTGGAGGATGATCAGGGTCTGTGTTGAAGAGGAGGAGGTGGAGGATGATCAGAGTCTGTGTTGAAGAGGAGGAGGTGGAGGAGGATCAGGGCCTGTGTTGAAGAGGAGGAGGTGGAGGATGATCAGGGCCTGTGTTGAAGAGGAGGAGGTGGAGGATGATCAGGGTCTGTGTTGAAGAGGAGGAGGTGGTGGATGATCAGGGTCTGTGTTGAAGAGGAGGAGGTGGAGGATGATCAGAGTCTGTGTTGAAGAGGAGGAGGTGGAGGATGATCAGGGTCTGTGTTGAAGAGGAGGAGGTGGAGGAGGATCAGGGTCTGTGTTGAAGAGGAGGAGGTGGAGGATGATCAGGGTCTGTGTTGAAGAGGAGGAGGTGGAGGATGATCAGGGTCTGTGTTGAAGAGGAGGAGGTGGAGGATGATCAGAGTCTGTGTTGAAGAGGAGGAGGTGGAGGATGATCAGGGCCTGTGTTGAAGAGGAGGAGGTGGAGGATGATCAGGGTCTGTGTTGAAGAGGAGGAGGTGGAGGATGATCAGGGTCTGTGTTGAAGAGGAGGAGGTGGAGGATGATCAGGGTCTGTGTTGAAGAGGAGGAGGTGGAGGATGATCAGGGACTGTGTTGAAGAGGAGGAGGTGGAGGATGATCAGGGTCTGTGTTGAAGAGGAGGAGGTGGAGGAGGATCAGGGTCTGTGTTGAAGAGGAGGAGGTGGAGGATGATCAGGGTCTGTGTTGAAGAGGAGGAGGTGGAGGAGGATCAGGGTCTGTGTTGAAGAGGAGGAGGTGGAGGATGATCAGGGTCTGTGTTGAAGAGGAGGAGGTGGAGGATGATCAGGGTCTGTGTTGAAGAGGAGGAGGTGGAGGATGATCAGGGACTGTGTTGAAGAGGAGGAGGTGGAGGATGATCAGGGTCTGTGTTGAAGAGGAGGAGGTGGAGGATGATCAGGGTCTGTGTTGAAGAGGAGGAGGTGGAGGATGATCAGGGTCTGTGTTGAAGAGGAGGAGGTGGAGGATGATCAGGGCCTGTGTTGAAGAGGAGGAGGTGGAGGAGGATCAGGGTCTGTGTTGAAGAGGAGGAGGTGGAGGATGATCAGGGCCTGTGTTGAAGAGGAGGAGGTGGAGGATGATCAGGGCCTGTGTTGAAGAGGAGGAGGTGGAGGATGATCAGGGTCTGTGTTGAAGAGGAGGAGGTGGAGGATGATCAGGGTCTGTGTTGAAGAGGAGGAGGTGGAGGAGGAACAGGGCCTGTGTTGAAGAGGAGGAGGTGGAGGATGATCAGGGTCTGTGTTGAAGAGGAGGAGGTGGAGGATGATCAGAGTCTGTGTTGAAGAGGAGGAGGTGGAGGATGATCAGGGCCTGTGTTGAAGAGGAGGAGTTGGAGGATGATCAGGGTCTGTGTTGAAGAGGAGGAGGTGGAGGATGATCAGGGTCTGTGTTGAAGAGGAGGAGGTGGAGGATGATCAGAGTCTGTGTTGAAGAGGAGGAGGTGGAGGAGGATCAGGGCCTGTGTTGAAGAGGAGGAGGTGGAGGATGATCAGGGCCTGTGTTGAAGAGGAGGAGGTGGAGGATGATCAGGGTCTGTGTTGAAGAGGAGGAGGTGGTGGATGATCAGGGTCTGTGTTGAAGAGGAGGAGGTGGAGGATGATCAGAGTCTGTGTTGAAGAGGAGGAGGTGGAGGATGATCAGGGTCTGTGTTGAAGAGGAGGAGGTGGAGGAGGATCAGGGTCTGTGTTGAAGAGGAGGAGGTGGAGGATGATCAGGGTCTGTGTTGAAGAGGAGGAGGTGGAGGATGATCAGGGTCTGTGTTGAAGAGGAGGAGGTGGAGGATGATCAGAGTCTGTGTTGAAGAGGAGGAGGTGGAGGATGATCAGGGCCTGTGTTGAAGAGGAGGAGGTGGAGGATGATCAGGGTCTGTGTTGAAGAGGAGGAGGTGGAGGATGATCAGGGTCTGTGTTGAAGAGGAGGAGGTGGAGGATGATCAGGGTCTGTGTTGAAGAGGAGGAGGTGGAGGATGATCAGGGCCTGTGTTGAAGAGGAGGAGGTGGAGGATGATCAGGGTCTGTGTTGAAGAGGAGGAGGTGGAGGAGGAACAGGGCCTGTGTTGAAGAGGAGGAGGTGGAGGATGATCAGGGTCTGTGTTGAAGAGGAGGAGGTGGAGGATGATCAGGGTCTGTGTTGAAGAGGAGGAGGTGGAGGATGATCAGGGCCTGTGTTGAAGAGGAGGAGGTGGAGGAGGATCAGGGTCTGTGTTGAAGAGGAGGAGGTGGAGGATGATCAGAGTCTGTGTTGAGGAGGAGCAGGTGGATGAGGATCAGGGTCTGTGTTGAAGAGGAGGAGGTGGAGGATGATCAGGGTCTGTGTTGAAGAGGAGGAGGTGGAGGATGATCAGGGTCTGTGTTGAAGAGGAGGAGGTGGAGGATGATCAGGGTCTGTGTTGAAGAGGAGGAGGTGGAGGATGATCAGGGTCTGTGTTGAAGAGGAGGAGGTGGAGGATGATCAGGGCCTGTGTTGAAGAGGAGGAGGTGGAGGATGATCAGGGTCTGTGTTGAAGAGGAGGAGGTGGAGGATGATCAGGGTCTGTGTTGAAGAGGAGGAGGTGGAGGATGATCAGGGTCTGTGTTGAAGAGGAGGAGGTGGAGGATGATCAGGGTCTGTGTTGAAGAGGAGGAGGTGGAGGATGATCAGGGTCTGTGTTGAAGAGGAGGAGGTGGAGGATGATCAGGGTCTGTGTTGAAGAGGAGGAGGTGGAGGATGATCAGGGTCTGTGTTGAAGAGGAGGAGGTGGAGGATGATCAGAGCCTGTGTTGAAGAGGAGGAGGTGGAGGATGATCAGGGTCTGTGTTGAAGAGGAGGAGGTGGAGGATGATCAGGGTCTGTGTTGAAGAGGAGGAGGTGGAGGATGATCAGGGTCTGTGTTGAAGAGGAGGAGGTGGAGGATGATCAGGGTCTGTGTTGAAGAGGAGGAGGTGGAGGATGATCAGAGTCTGTGTTGAAGAGGAGGTGGTGGAGGATGATCAGGGTCTGTGTTGAAGAGGAGGAGGTGGAGGATGATCAGGGTCTGTGTTGAAGAGGAGGAGGTGGAGGATGATCAGGGTCTGTGTTGAAGAGGAGGAGGTGGAGGATGATCAGAGTCTGTGTTGAAGAGGAGGAGGAGGTGGAGGATGATCAGGGTCTGTGTTGAAGAGGAGGAGGTGGAGGATGATCAGGGTCTGTGTTGAAGAGGAGGAGGTGGAGGATGATCAGGGTCTGTGTTGAAGAGGAGGAGGTGGAGGATGATCAGGGTCTGTGTTGAAGAGGAGGAGGTGGAGGAGGATCAGGGCCTGTGTTGAAGAGGAGGAGGTGGAGGATGATCAGGGTCTGTGTTGAAGAGGAGGAGGTGGAGGATGATCAGAATCTGTGTTGAAGAGGAGGAGGTGGAGGAGGATCAGGGTCTGTGTTGAAGAGGAGGAGGTGGAGGATGATCAGGGCCTGTGTTGAAGAGGAGGAGGTGGAGGATGATCAGGGTCTGTGTTGAAGAGGAGGAGGTGGAGGAGGATCAGGGTCTGTGTTGAAGAGGAGGAGGTGGAGGAGGATCAGGGTCTGTGTTGAAGAGGAGGAGGTGGAGGAGGATCAGGGTCTGTGTTGAAGAGGAGGAAGTGGAGGATGATCAGGGTCTGTGTTGAAGAGGAGGAGGTGGAGGAGGATCAGAGTCTGTGTTGAAGAGGAGGAGGTGGAGGAGGATCAGGGCCTGTGTTGAAGAGGAGGAGGTGGAGGATGATCAGGGTCTGTGTTGAAGAGGAGGAGGAGGTGGAGGATGATCAGGGTCTGTGTTGAAGAGGAGGAGGTGGAGGAGGATCAGGGCCTGTGTTGAAGAGGAGGAGGTGGAGGAGGATCAGGGTCTGTGTTGAAGAGGAGGAGGTGGAGGATGATCAGGGTCTGTGTTGAAGAGGAGGAGGTGGAGGAGGATCAGGGTCTGTGTTGAAGAGGAGGAGGTGGAGGATGATCAGGGTCTGTGTTGAAGAGGAGGAGGTGGAGGATGATCAGGGTCTGTGTTGAAGAGGAGGAGGTGGAGGATGATCAGGGTCTGTGTTGAAGAGGAGGAGGTGGAGGATGATCAGGGTCTGTGTTGAAGAGGAGGAGGTGGAGGATGATCAGGGTCTGTGTTGAAGAGGAGGAGGTGGAGGAGGATCAGGGTCTGTGTTGAAGAGGAGGAAGTGGAGGATGATCAGGGCCTGTGTTGAGGAGGAGGAGGTGGAGGATGATCAGGGTCTGTGTTGAAGAGGAGGAGGTGGAGGATGATCAGGGTCTGTGTTGAAGAGGAGGAGGTGGAGGATGATCAGGGTCTGTGTTGAAGAGGAGGAGGTGGAGGATGATCAGGGTCTGTGTTGAAGAGGAGGAGGTGGAGGATGATCAGGGTCTGTGTTGAAGAGGAGGAGGTGGAGGATGATCAGGGTCTGTGTTGAAGAGGAGGAGGTGGAGGATGATCAGAGCCTGTGTTGAAGAGGAGGAGGTGGAGGATGATCAGGGTCTGTGTTGAAGAGGAGGAGGTGGAGGATGATCAGGGTCTGTGTTGAAGAGGAGGAGGTGGAGGAGGATCAGGGTCTGTGTTGAAGAGGAGGAAGTGGAGGATGATCAGGGCCTGTGTTGAAGAGGAGGAGGTGGAGGATGATCAGGGTCTGTGTTGAAGAGGAGGAGGTGGAGGATGATCAGGGTCTGTGTTGAAGAGGAGGAGGTGGAGGAGGATCAGGGTCTGTGTTGAAGAGGAGGAGGTGGAGGAGGATCAGGGTCTGTGTTGAAGAGGAGGAGGTGGAGGAGGATCAGGGCCTGTGTTGAAGAGGAGGAGGTGGAGGATGATCAGGGTCTGTGTTGAAGAGGAGGAGGAGGTGGAGGAGGATCAGGGTCTGTGTTGAAGAGGAGGAGGTGGAGGAGGATCAGGGCCTGTGTTGAAGAGGAGGAGGTGGAGGATGATCAGGGTCTGTGTTGAAGAGGAGGAGGAGGTGGAGGAGGATCAGGGTCTGTGTTGAAGAGGAGGAGGTGGAGGATGATCAGAGTCTGTGTTGAAGAGGAGGAGGTGGAGGAGGATCAGGGCCTGTGTTGAAGAGGAGGAGGTGGAGGATGATCAGGGTCTGTGTTGAAGAGGAGGAGGTGGAGGAGGATCAGGGCCTGTGTTGAAGAGGAGGAGGTGGAGGATGATCAGGGCCTGTGTTGAAGAGGAGGAGGTGGAGGAGGATCAGGGCCTGTGTTGAAGAGGAGGAGGTGGAGGATGATCAGGGCCTGTGTTGAAGAGGAGGAGGAGGTGGAGGAGGATCAGGGTCTGTGTTGAAGAGGAGGAGGAGGTGGAGGAGGATCAGGGTCTGTGTTGAAGAGGAGGAGGTGGAGGAGGATCAGGGCCTGTGTTGAAGAGGAGGAGGAGGTGGAGGAGGATCAGGGTCTGTGTTGAAGAGGAGGAGGAGGTGGAGGATGATCAGGGTCTGTGTTGAAGAGGAGGAGGTGGAGGATGATCAGGGTCTGTGTTGAAGAGGAGGAGGTGGAGGAGGATCAGGGTCTGTGTTGAAGAGGAGGAGGTGGAGGATGATCAGGGTCTGTGTTGAAGAGGAGGAGGTGGAGGATGATCAGGGTCTGTGTTGAAGAGGAGGAGGAGGTGGAGGAGGATCAGGGCCTGTGTTGAAGAGGAGGAGGTGGAGGATGATCAGGGTCTGTGTTGAAGAGGAGGAGGTGGAGGAGGATCAGGGCCTGTGTTGAAGAGGAGGAAGTGGAGGAGGATCAGGGTCTGTGTTGAAGAGGAGGAGGTGGAGGATGATCAGGGTCTGTGTTGAAGAGGAGGAGGTGGAGGATGATCAGGGTCTGTGTTGAAGAGGAGGAGGTGGAGGATGATCAGGGTCTGTGTTGAAGAGGAGGAGGTGGAGGATGATCAGAGCCTGTGTTGAAGAGGAGGAGGTGTAGGATGATCAGAGTCTGTGTTGAAGAGGAGGAGGTGGAGGAGGATCAGGGCCTGTGTTGAAGAGGAGGAAGTGGAGGAGGATCAGGTTCTGTGTTGAAGAGGAGGAGGTGGAGGATGATCAGGGTCTGTGTTGAAGAGGAGGAGGTGGAGGATGATCAGGGACTGTGTTGAAGAGGAGGAGGTGGAGGATGATCAGGGTCTGTGTTGAAGAGGAGGAGGTGGAGGATGATCAGAGTCTGTGTTGAAGAGGAGGAGGTGGAGGAGGATCAGGGCCTGTGTTGAAGAGGAGGAGGTGGAGGAGGATCAGGGTCTGTGTTGAAGAGGAGGAGGTGGAGGATGATCAGGGTCTGTGTTGAAGAGGAGGAGGTGGAGGATGATCAGGGTCTGTGTTGAAGAGGAGGAGGTGGAGGATGATCAGGGCCTGTGTTGAAGAGGTCGAGGTGGAGGATGATCAGGGCCTGTGTTGAAGAGGAGGAGGTGGAGGATGATCAGGGTCTGTGTTGAAGAGGAGGAGGAGGAGGAGGATCAGAGTCTGTGTTGAAGAGGAGGAGGTGGAGGATGATCAGGGTCTGTGTTGAAGAGGAGGAGGTGGAGGATGATCAGGGTCTGTGTTGAAGAGGAGGAGGAGGAGGAGGATCAGGGTCTGTGTTGAAGAGGAGGAGGTGGAGGATGATCAGGGTCTGTGTTGAAGAGGAGGAGGTGTAGGATGATCAGGGTCTGTGTTGAAGAGGAGGAGGTGGAGGAGGAACAGGGCCTGTGTTGAAGAGGAGGAGGTGGAGGAGGATCAGGGTCTGTGTTGAAGAGGAGGAGGAGGTGGAGGATGATCAGGGTCTGCGTTGAAGAGGAGGAGGTGGAGGAGGATCAGGGTCTGTGTTGAAGAGGAGGAGGAGGTGGAGGATGATCAGGGTCTGTGTTGAAGAGGAGGAGGTGGAGGATGATCAGGGTCTGTGTTGAAGAGGAGGAGGTGGAGGATGATCAGGGTCTGTGTTGAAGAGGAGGAGGTGGAGGAGGATCAGGGTCTGTGTTGAAGAGGAGGAGGTGGAGGATGATCAGGGCCTGTGTTGAAGAGGAGGAGGTGGAGGATGATCAGGGTCTGTGTTGAAGAGGAGGAGGTGGAGGATGATCAGAGTCTGTGTTGAAGAGGAGGAGGTGGAGGATGATCAGGGTCTGTGTTGAAGAGGAGGAGGTGGAGGATGATCAGAGTCTGTGTTGAAGAGGAGGAGGTGGAGGAGGATCAGGGCCTGTGTTGAAGAGGAGGAGGTGGAGGAGGATCAGGGCCTGTGTTGAAGAGGTCGAGGTGGAGGATGATCAGGGCCTGTGTTGAAGAGGAGGAGGTGGAGTATGATCAGGGTCTGTGTTGAAGAGGAGGAGGTGGAGGAGGAACAGGGCCTGATTTGAAGAGGAGGAGGTGGAGGATGATCAGGGTTTGTGTTGAAGAGGAGGAGGTGGAGGATGATCAGGGTCTGTGTTGAAGAGGAGGAGGTGGAGGATGATCAGGGTCTGTGTTGAAGAGGAGGAGGAGGAGGAGGATCAGAGTCTGTGTTGAAGAGGAGGAGGTGGAGGATGATCAGGGTCTGTGTTGAAGAGGAGGAGGTGGAGGATGATCAGGGTCTGTGTTGAAGAGGAGGAGGAGGAGGAGGATCAGGGTCTGTGTTGAAGAGGAGGAGGTGGAGGATGATCAGGGTCTGTGTTGAAGAGGAGGAGGTGTAGGATGATCAGGGTCTGTGTTGAAGAGGAGGAGGTGGAGGAGGATCAGGGTCTGTGTTGAAGAGGAGGAGGTGGAGGATGATCAGGGTCTGTGTTGAAGAGGAGGAGGTGGAGGATGATCAGGGTCTGTGTTGAAGAGGAGGAAGTGGAGGATGATCAGGGCCTGTGTTGAAGAGGAGGAGGTGGAGGATGATCAGGGTCTGTGTTGAAGAGGAGGAGGTGGAGGATGATCAGGGTCTGTGTTGAAGAGGAGGAGGTGGAGGATGATCAGGGTCTGTGTTGAAGAGGAGGAGGTGGAGGATGATCAGGGTCTGTGTTGAAGAGGAGGAGGTGGAGGATGATCAGGGCCTGTGTTGAAGAGGAGGAGGTGGAGGATGATCAGGGCCTGTGTTGAAGAGGAGGAGGTGGAGGATGATCAGAGTCTGTGTTGAAGAGGAGGAGGTGGAGGATGATCAGGGTCTGTGTTGAAGAGGAGGAGGTGGAGGATGATCAGAGTCTGTGTTGAAGAGGAGGAGGTGGAGGATGATCAGGGTCTGTGTTGAAGAGGAGGAGGTGGAGGATGATCAGGGTCTGTGTTGAAGAGGACGAGGTGGAGGATGATCAGAGTCTGTGTTGAAGAGGAGGAGGTGGAGGAGGATCAGGGTCTGTGTTGAAGTGGAGGAGGTGGAGGATGATCAGAGTCTGTGTTGAAGGAGGAGGTGGAGGATGATCAGAGTCTGTGTTGAAGAGGAGGAGGTGGAGGATGATCAGGGCCTGTGTTGAAGAGGAGGAGGTGGAGGAGGATCAGGGTCTGTGTTGAAGAGGAGGAGGTGGAGGATGATCAGGGTCTGTGTTGAAGAGGAGGAGGTGGAGGATGATCAGAGTCTGTGTTGAAGGAGGAGGTGGAGGATGATCAGAGTCTGTGTTGAAGAGGAGGAGGTGGAGGATGATCAGGGTCTGTGTTGAAGAGCAGGAGGTGGAGGATGATCAGGGTCTGTGTTGAAGAGGAGGAGGTGGAGGATGATCAGAGTCTGTGTTGAAGAGGAGGAGGTGGAGGAGGATCAGGGTCTGTGTTGAAGAGGAGGAGGTGGAGGATGATCAGGGTCTGTGTTGAAGAGGAGGAGGTGGAGGATGATCAGAGTCTGTGTTGAAGGAGGAGGTGGAGGATGATCAGAGTCTGTGTTGAAGAGGAGGAGGTGGAGGATGATCAGGGTCTGTGTTGAAGAGCAGGAGGTGGAGGATGATCAGGGTCTGTGTTGAAGAGGAGGAGGTGGAGGATGATCAGGGTCTGTGTTGAAGATGAGGAGGTGGAGGATGATCAGGGCCTGTGTTGAAGAGGAGGAGGTGGAGGATGATCAGGGTCTGTGTTGAAGAGGAGGAGGTGGAGGATGATCAGGGTCTGTGTTGAAGATGAGGAGGTGGAGGATGATCAGGGCCTGTGTTGAAGAGGAGGAGGTGGAGGATGATCAGGGTCTGTGTTGAAGAGGAGGAGGTGGAGGATGATCAGAGTCTGTGTTGAAGAGGAGGAGGTGGAGGATGATCAGGGTCTGTGTTGAAGTTAAGGAGGTGGAGGATGATCAGGGTCTGTGTTGAAGAGGAGGAGGTGGAGGATGATCAGGGTCTGTGTTGAAGAGGAGGAGGTGGAGGATGATCAGGGTCTGTGTTGAAGAGGAGGAGGTGGAGGAGGATCAGGGTCTGTGTTGAAGAGGAGGAGGTGGAGGATGATCAGGGTCTGTGTTGAAGAGGAGGAGGTGGAGGATGATCAGGGTCTGTGTTGAAGAGGAGGAGGTGGAGGATGATCAGGGCCTGTGTTGAAGAGGAGGAGGTGGAGGATGATCAGGTTCTATGTTGAAGAGGAGGAGGTGGAGGATGATCAGGGCCTGTGTTGAAGAGGAGGAGGTGGAGGATGATCAGGGTCTGTGTTGAAGAGGAGGAGGTGGAGGATGATCAGGGTCTGTGTTGAAGAGGAGGAGGTGGAGGATGATCAGGGTCTGTGTTGAAGAGGAGGAGGTGGAGGATGATCAGGGTCTGTGTTGAAGAGGAGGAGGTGGAGGATGATCAGGGTCTGTGTTGAAGAGGAGGAGGTGGAGGATGATCAGGGCCTGTGTTGAAGAGGAGGAGGTGGAGGATGATCAGGGTCTGTGTTGAAGAGGAGGAGGTGGAGGAGGATCAGGGTCTGTGTTGAAGAGGAGGAGGTGGAGGATGATCAGGGTCTGTGTTGAAGAGGAGGAGGTGGAGGATGATCAGGGTCTGTGTTGAAGAGGAGGAGGTGGAGGATGATCAGAGTCTGTGTTGAAGAGGAGGAGGTGGAGGATGATCAGGGTCTGTGTTGAAGAGGAGGAGGTGGAGGATGATCAGGGTCTGTGTTGAAGAGGAGGAGGTGGAGGATGATCAGGGTCTGTGTTGAAGAGGAGGAGGTGGAGGATGATCAGGGTCTGTGTTGAAGAGGAGGAGGTGGAGGAGGATCAGAGTCTGTGTTGAAGAGGAGGAGGTGGAGGAGGATCAGGGTCTGTGTTGAAGAGGAGGAGGTGGAGGAGGATCAGAGTCTGTGTTGAAGAGGAGGAGGTGGAGGAGGATCAGGGTCTCTGTTGAAGAGGAGGAGGTGGAGGATGATCAGGGTCTGTGTTGAAGAGGAGGAGGTGGAGGAGGATCAGGGTCTGTGTTGAAGAGGAGGAGGTGGAGGAGGATCAGAGTCTGTGTTGAAGAGGAGGAGGTGGAGGAGGATCAGGGTCTCTGTTGAAGAGGAGGAGGTGGAGGATGATCAGGGTCTGTGTTGAAGAGGAGGAGGTGGAGGAGGATCAGGGTCTGTGTTGAAGAGGAGGAGGTGGAGGATGATCAGGGTCTGTGTTGAAGAGGAGGAGGTGGAGGATGATCAGGGCCTGTGTTGAAGAGGAGGAGGTGGAGGAGGATCAGGGTCTGTGTTGAAGAGGAGGAGGTGGAGGATGATCAGGGTCTGTGTTGAAGAGGAGGAGGTGGAGGATGATCAGGGTCTGTGTTGAAGAGGAGGAGGTGGAGGAGGATCAGGGTCTGTGTTGAAGAGGAGGAGGTGGAGGATGATCAGGGTCTGTGTTGAAGAGGAGGAGGTGGAGGAGGATCAGGGCCTGTGTTGAAGAGGAGGAGGTGGAGGAGGATCAGGGTCTGTGTTGAAGAGGAGGAGGTGGAGGATGATCAGGGTCTGTGTTGAAGAGGAGGAGGTGGAGGATGATCAGGGTTTGTGTTGAAGAGGAGGAGGTGGAGGATGATCAGGGCCTGTGTTGAAGAGGAGGAGGTGGAGGATGATCAGGGTTTGTGTTGAAGAGGAGGAGGTGGAGGAGGATCAGGGTCTGTGTTGAAGAGGAGGAGGTGGAGGATGATCAGGGCCTGTGTTGAAGAGGAGGAGGTGGAGGATGATCAGGGTTTGTGTTGAAGAGGAGGAGGTGGAGGATGATCAGGGTCTGTGTTGAAGAGGAGGAGGTGGAGGATGATCAGGGTCTGTGTTGAAGAGGAGGAGGTGGAGGATGATCAGAGTCTGTGTTGAAGAGGAGGAGGTGGAGGATGATCAGGGTCTGTGTTGAAGAGGAGGAGGTGGAGGATGATCAGAGACTGTGTTGAAGAGGAGGAGGTGGAGGATGATCAGGGTCTGTGTTGAAGAGGAGGAGGTGGAGGATGATCAGGGTCTGTGTTGAAGAGGAGGAGGTGGAGGATGATCAGGGTCTGTGTTGAAGAGGAGGAGGTGGAGGAGGATCAGGGTCTGTGTTGAAGAGGAGGAGGTGGAGGAGGATCAGGGTCTGTGTTGAAGAGGAGGAGGTGGAGGAGGATCAGGGTCTGTGTTGAAGAGGAGGAGGTGGAGGAGGATCAGGGTCTGTGTTGAAGAGGAGGAGGAGGAGGATGATCAGGGTCTGTGTTGAAGAGGAGGAGGTGGAGGAGGATCAGGGTTTGTGTTGAAGAGGAGGAGGTGGAGGATGATCAGAGTCTGTGTTGAAGAGGAGGAGGTGGAGGATGATCAGGGACTGTGTTGAAGAGGAGGAGGTGGAGGAGGATCAGGGTCTGTGTTGAAGAGGAGGAGGTGGAGGAGGATCAGGGCCTGTGTTGGAGAGGAGGAGGTGGAGGATGATCAGGGTCTGTGTTGAAGAGGAGGAGGTGGAGGAGGATCAGGGTCTGTGTTGAAGAGGAGGAGGTGGAGGATGATCAGGGTCTGTGTTGAAGAGGAGGAGGTGGAGGAGGATCAGGGCCTGTGTTGAAGAGGAGGAGGTGGAGGAGGATCAGGGTCTGTGTTGAAGAGGAGGAGGTGGAGGATGATCAGGGTCTGTGTTGAAGAGGAGGAGGTGGAGGAGGATCAGGGTTTGTGTTGAAGAGCAGGAGGTGGAGGATGATCAGAGTCTGTGTTGAAGAGGAGGAGGTGGAGGATGATCAGGGACTGTGTTGAAGAGGAGGAGGTGGAGGAGGATCAGGGTCTGTGTTGAAGAGGAGGATGTGGAGGAGGATCAGGGCCTGTGTTGGAGAGGAGGAGGTGGAGGATGATCAGGGTCTGTGTTGAAGAGGAGGAGGTGGAGGATGATCAGGGTCTGTGTTGAAGAGGAGGAGGTGGAGGATGATCAGGGTCTGTGTTGAAGAGGAGGAGGTGGAGGAGGATCAGGGTCTGTGTTGAAGAGGAGGAGGTGGAGGAGGATCAGGGTCTGTGTTGAAGAAGAGGAGGTGGAGGATGATCAGGGTCTGTGTTGAAGAGGAGGAGGTGGAGGAGGATCAGGGTCTGTGTTGAAGAGGAGGAGGTGGAGGAGGATCAGGGTCTGTGTTGAAGAGGAGGAGGTGGAGGATGATCAGGGTCTGTGTTGAAGAGGAGGAGGTGGAGGATGATCAGAGTCTGTGTTGAAGAGGAGGAGGTGGAGGATGATCAGGGTCTGTGTTGAAGAGGAGGAGGTGGAGGATGATCCGGGCCTGTGTTGAAGAGGAGGAATTGGAGGATGATCAGGGTCTGTGTTGAAGAGGAGGAGGTGGAGGATGATCAGGGTCTGTGTTGAAGAGGAGGAGGTGGAGGAGGATCAGGGACTGTGTTGAAGAGGAGGAGGTGGAGGATGATCAGGGTCTGTGTTGAAGAGGAGGAGGTGGAGGAGGATCAGGGACTGTGTTGAAGAGGAGGAGGTGGAGGATGATCAGGGTCTGTGTTGAAGAGGAGGAGGTGGAGGAGGATCAGGGTCTGTGTTGAAGAGGAGGAGGTGGAGGATGATCAGGGTCTGTGTTGAAGAGGAGGAGGTGGAGGATGATCAGGGCCTGTGTTGAAGAGGAGGAGGTGGAGGATGATCAGGGACTGTGTTGAAGAGGAGGAAGTGGAGGAGGATCAGGTAGTGTGTTGAAGAGGAGGAGGTGGAGGATGATCAGGGACTGTGTTGAAGAGGAGGAGGTGGAGGATGATCAGGGTCTGTGTTGAAGAGGAGGAGGTGGAGGAGGATCAGGGTCTGTGTTGAAGAGGAGGAGGTGGAGGAGGATCAGGGTCTGTGTTGAAGAGGAGGAGTTGGAGGAGGATCAGGGTCTGTGTTGAAGAGGAGGAGGTGGAGGATGATCAGGGTCTGTGTTGAAGAGGAGGAGGTGGAGGATGATCAGAGTCTGTGTTGAAGAGGAGGAGGTGGAGGATGATCAGGGTCTGTGTTGAAGAGGAGGAGGTGGAGGATGATCCGGGCCTGTGTTGAAGAGGAGGAAGTGGAGGATGATCAGGGTCTGTGTTGAAGAGGAGGAGGTGGAGGATGATCAGGGACTGTGTTGAAGAGGAGGAAGTGGAGGAGGATCAGGGTCTGTGTTGAAGAGGAGGAGGTGGAGGATGATCAGGGACTGTGTTGAAGAGGAGGAGGTGGAGGATGATCAGGGTCTGTGTTGAAGAGGAGGAGGTGGAGGAGGATCAGGGTCTGTGTTGAAGAGGAGGAGGTGGAGGAGGATCAGGGTCTGTGTTGAAGAGGAGGAGGTGGAGGAGGATCAGGGTCTGTGTTGAAGAGGAGGAGGTGGAGGATGATCAGGGTCTGTGTTGAAGAGGAGGAGGTGGAGGATGATCAGGGCCTGTGTTGAAGAGGAGGAGGTGGAGGTGGATCAGGGTCTGTGTTGAAGAGGAGGAGGTGGAGGAGGATCAGGGTCTGTGTTGTAGAGGAGGAGGTGGAGGATGATCAGGGTCTGTGTTGAAGAGGAGGAGGTGCAGGATGATCAGGGCCTGTGTTGAAGAGGAGGAGGTGGAGGAGGATCAGGGTCTGCGTTGAAGAGGAGGAGGTGGAGGATGATCAGGGCCTGTGTTGAAGAGGCGGAGGTGGAGGATGATCAGAGTCTGTGTTGAAGAGGAGGAGGTGGAGGATGATCAGGGTCTGTGTTGAAGAGGAGGAGGTGGAGGATGATCAGAGTCTGTGTTGAAGAGGAGGAGGTGGAGGATGATCAGGGTCTGTGTTGAAGAGGAGGAGGTGGAGGATGATCAGAGACTGTGTTGAAGAGGAGGAGGTGGAGGATGATCAGGGTCTGTGTTGAAGAGGAGGAGGTGGAGGATGATCAGGGTCTGTGTTGAAGAGGAGGAGGTGGAGGATGATCAGGGTCTGTGTTGAAGAGGAGGAGGTGGAGGAGGATCAGGGTCTGTGTTGAAGAGGAGGAGGTGGAGGAGGATCAGGGTCTGTGTTGAAGAGGAGGAGGTGGAGGAGGATCAGGGTCTGTGTTGAAGAGGAGGAGGTGGAGGAGGATCAGGGTCTGTGTTGAAGAGGAGGAGGAGGAGGATGATCAGGGTCTGTGTTGAAGAGGAGGAGGTGGAGGAGGATCAGGGTTTGTGTTGAAGAGGAGGAGGTGGAGGATGATCAGAGTCTGTGTTGAAGAGGAGGAGGTGGAGGATGATCAGGGACTGTGTTGAAGAGGAGGAGGTGGAGGAGGATCAGGGTCTGTGTTGAAGAGGAGGAGGTGGAGGAGGATCAGGGCCTGTGTTGGAGAGGAGGAGGTGGAGGATGATCAGGGTCTGTGTTGAAGAGGAGGAGGTGGAGGAGGATCAGGGTCTGTGTTGAAGAGGAGGAGGTGGAGGATGATCAGGGTCTGTGTTGAAGAGGAGGAGGTGGAGGAGGATCAGGGCCTGTGTTGAAGAGGAGGAGGTGGAGGAGGATCAGGGTCTGTGTTGAAGAGGAGGAGGTGGAGGATGATCAGGGTCTGTGTTGAAGAGGAGGAGGTGGAGGAGGATCAGGGTTTGTGTTGAAGAGCAGGAGGTGGAGGATGATCAGAGTCTGTGTTGAAGAGGAGGAGGTGGAGGATGATCAGGGACTGTGTTGAAGAGGAGGAGGTGGAGGAGGATCAGGGTCTGTGTTGAAGAGGAGGATGTGGAGGAGGATCAGGGCCTGTGTTGGAGAGGAGGAGGTGGAGGATGATCAGGGTCTGTGTTGAAGAGGAGGAGGTGGAGGATGATCAGGGTCTGTGTTGAAGAGGAGGAGGTGGAGGATGATCAGGGTCTGTGTTGAAGAGGAGGAGGTGGAGGAGGATCAGGGTCTGTGTTGAAGAGGAGGAGGTGGAGGAGGATCAGGGTCTGTGTTGAAGAAGAGGAGGTGGAGGATGATCAGGGTCTGTGTTGAAGAGGAGGAGGTGGAGGAGGATCAGGGTCTGTGTTGAAGAGGAGGAGGTGGAGGAGGATCAGGGTCTGTGTTGAAGAGGAGGAGGTGGAGGATGATCAGGGTCTGTGTTGAAGAGGAGGAGGTGGAGGATGATCAGAGTCTGTGTTGAAGAGGAGGAGGTGGAGGATGATCAGAGTCTGTGTTGAAGAGGAGGAGGTGGAGGATGATCAGGGTCTGTGTTGAAGAGGAGGAGGTGGAGGATGATCAGAGTCTGTGTTGAAGAGGAGGAGGTGGAGGATGATCAGGGTCTGTGTTGAAGAGGAGGAGGTGGAGGATGATCAGGGTCTGTGTTGAAGAGGAGGAGGTGGAGGATGATCAGAGTCTGTGTTGAAGAGGAGGAGGTGGAGGAGGATCAGGGTCTGTGTTGAAGAGGAGGAGGTGGAGGATGATCAGGGTCTGTGTTGAAGAGGAGGAGGTGGAGGATGATCAGAGTCTGTGTTGAAGAGGAGGAGGTGGAGGAGGATCAGGGTCTGTGTTGAAGAGGAGGAGGTGGAGGATGATCAGGGTCTGTGTTGAAGAGGAGGAGGTGGAGGAGGATCAGGGTCTGTGTTGAAGAGGAGGAATTGGAGGATGATCAGGGTCTGTGTTGAAGAGGAGGAGGTGGAGGATGATCAGGGACTGTGTTGAAGAGGAGGAAGTGGAGGAGGATCAGGTAGTGTGTTGAAGAGGAGGAGGTGGAGGATGATCAGGGACTGTGTTGAAGAGGAGGAGGTGGAGGATGATCAGGGTCTGTGTTGAAGAGGAGGAGGTGGAGGAGGATCAGGGTCTGTGTTGAAGAGGAGGAGGTGGAGGAGGATCAGGGTCTGTGTTGAAGAGGAGGAGTTGGAGGAGGATCAGGGTCTGTGTTGAAGAGGAGGAGGTGGAGGATGATCAGGGTCTGTGTTGAAGAGGAGGAGGTGGAGGATGATCAGAGTCTGTGTTGAAGAGGAGGAGGTGGAGGATGATCAGGGTCTGTGTTGAAGAGGAGGAGGTGGAGGATGATCCGGGCCTGTGTTGAAGAGGAGGAAGTGGAGGATGATCAGGGTCTGTGTTGAAGAGGAGGAGGTGGAGGATGATCAGGGACTGTGTTGAAGAGGAGGAAGTGGAGGAGGATCAGGGTCTGTGTTGAAGAGGAGGAGGTGGAGGATGATCAGGGACTGTGTTGAAGAGGAGGAGGTGGAGGATGATCAGGGTCTGTGTTGAAGAGGAGGAGGTGGAGGAGGATCAGGGTCTGTGTTGAAGAGGAGGAGGTGGAGGAGGATCAGGGTCTGTGTTGAAGAGGAGGAGGTGGAGGAGGATCAGGGTCTGTGTTGAAGAGGAGGAGGTGGAGGATGATCAGGGTCTGTGTTGAAGAGGAGGAGGTGGAGGATGATCAGGGCCTGTGTTGAAGAGGAGGAGGTGGAGGTGGATCAGGGTCTGTGTTGAAGAGGAGGAGGTGGAGGAGGATCAGGGTCTGTGTTGTAGAGGAGGAGGTGGAGGATGATCAGGGTCTGTGTTGAAGAGGAGGAGGTGCAGGATGATCAGGGCCTGTGTTGAAGAGGAGGAGGTGGAGGAGGATCAGGGTCTGCGTTGAAGAGGAGGAGGTGGAGGATGATCAGGGCCTGTGTTGAAGAGGCGGAGGTGGAGGATGATCAGAGTCTGTGTTGAAGAGGAGGAGGTGGAGGATGATCAGGGTCTGTGTTGAAGAGGAGGAGGTGGAGGATGTTCAGAGCCTGTGTTGAAGAGGAGGAGGTGGAGGATGATCAGGGTCTGTGTTGAAGAGGAGGAGGTGGAGGATGATCAGGGTCTGTGTTGAAGAGGAGGAGGTGGAGGAGGATCAGGGTCTGTGTTGAAGAGGAGGAGGTGGAGGAGGATCAGGGTCTGTGTTGTAGAGGAGGAGGTGGAGGATGATCAGAGTCTGTGTTGAAGAGGAGGAGGTGGAGGATGATCAGGGTCTGTGTTGAAGAGGAGGAGGTGGAGGAGGATCAGGGCCTGTGTTGAAGAGGAGGAGGTGGAGGATGATCAGGGTCTGTGTTGAAGAGGAGGAGGTGGAGGATGATCAGGGTCTGTGTTGAAGAGGAGGAGGTGGAGGATGATCAGGGTCTGTGTTGAAGAGGAGGAGGTGGAGGATGATCAGGGCCTGTGTTGAAGAGGAGGAGGTGGAGGATGATCAGGGTCTGTGTTGAAGAGGAGGAGGTGGAGGATGATCAGGGTCTGTGTTGAAGAGGAGGAGGTGGAGGATGATCAGGGTCTGTGTTGAAGAGGAGGAGGTGGAGGATGATCAGGGCCTGTGTTGAAGAGGAGGAGGTGGAGGATGATCAGGGTCTGTGTTGAAGAGGAGGAGGTGGAGGATGATCAGGGTCTGTGTTGAAGAGGAGGAGGTGGAGGATGATCAGAGTCTGTGTTGAAGAGGAGGAGGTGGAGGAGGATCAGGGTCTTTGTTGAAGAGGAGGAGGTGGAGGATGATCAGGGTCTGTGTTGAAGAGGAGGAGGTGGAGGATGATCAGGGTCTGTGTTGAAGAGGAGGAGGTGGAGGATGATCAGGGCCTGTGTTGAAGAGGAGGAGGTGGAGGATGATCAGGGTCTGTGTTGAAGAGGAGGAGGTGGAGGAGGATCAGGGCCTGTGTTGAAGAGGAGGAGGTGGAGGATGATCAGGGTCTGTGTTGAAGAGGAGGAGGTGGAGGATGATCAGGGTCTGTGTTGAAGAGGAGGAGGTGGAGGATGATCAGGGTCTGTTTTGAGGAGGAGGAGGTGGAGGATGATCAGGGTCTGTGTTGAAGAGGAGGAGGTGGAGGATGATCAGGGTCTGTGTTGAAGAGGAGGAGGTGGAGGAGGATCAGGGCCTGTGTTGAAGAGGAGGAGGTGGAGGATGATCAGGGTCTGTGTTGAAGAGGAGGAGGTGGAGGTGGAGGATGATCAGGGTCTGTGTTGAAGAGGAGGAGGTGGAGGATGATCAGGGTCTGTGTTGAAGAGGAGGAGGTGGAGGATGATCAGGGTCTGTGTTGAAGAGGAGGAGGTGGAGGATGATCAGGGTCTGTGTTGAAGAGGAGGAGGTGGAGGATGATCAGGGTCTGTGTTGAAGAGGAGGAGGTGGAGGAGGATCAGGGTCTGTGTTGAAGAGGAGGAGGTGGAGGATGATCAGGGTCTGTGTTGAAGAGGAGGAGGTGGAGGATGATCAGGGTCTGTGTTGAAGAGGAGGAGGTGGAGGAGGATCAGGGTCTGTGTTGAAGAGGAGGAGGTGGAGGATGATCAGGGTCTGTGTTGAAGAGGAGGAGGTGGAGGATGATCAGGGTCTGTGTTGAAGAGGAGGAGGTGGAGGATGATCAGGGTCTGTGTTGAAGAGGAGGAGGTGGAGGAGGATCAGGGTCTGTGTTGAAGAGGAGGAGGTGGAGGATGATCAGGGTCTGTGTTGAAGAGGAGGAGGTGGAGGATGATCAGGGTCTGTGTTGAAGAGGAGGAGGTGGAGGAGGATCAGGGTTTGTGTTGAAGAGGAGGAGGTGGAGTAGGATCAGGGTCTGTGTTGAAGAGGAGGAGGTGGAGGATGATCAGGGTCTGTGTTGAAGAGGAGGAGGTGGAGGAGGATCAGGGTCTGTGTTGAAGAGGAGGAGGTGGAGGATGATCAGGGTCTGTGTTGAAGAGGAGGAGGTGGAGGATGATCAGGGTCTGTGTTGAAGAGGAGGAGGTGGAGGATGATCAGAGTCTGTGTTGAAGAGGAGGAGGTGGAGGAGGATCAGGGCCTGTGTTGAAGAGGAGGAGGTGGAGGAGGATCAGGGTCTGTGTTGAAGAGGAGGAGGTGGAGGAGGATCAGGGTCTGTGTTGAAGAGGAGGAGGTGGAGGATGATCAGGGTCTGTGTTGAAGAGGAGGAGGTGGAGGATGATCAGGGTCTGTGTTGAAGAGGAGGAGGTGGAGGATGATCAGGGTCTGTGTTGAAGAGGAGGAGGTGGAGGAGGATCAGGGTCTGTGTTGAAGAGGAGGAGGTGGAGGATGATCAGGGTCTGTGTTGAAGAGGAGGAGGTGGAGGATGATCAGGGTCTGTGTTGAAGAGGAGGAGGTGGAGGATGATCAGGGTCTGTGTTGAAGAGGAGGAGGTGGAGGAGGATCAGGGTTTGTGTTGAAGAGGAGGAGGTGGAGGAGGATCAGGGTCTGTGTTGAAGAGGAGGAGGTGGAGGATGATCAGGGTCTGTGTTGAAGAGGAGGAGGTGGAGGAGGATCAGGGTCTGTGTTGAAGAGGAGGAGGTGGAGGATGATCAGGGTCTGTGTTGAAGAGGAGGAGGTGGAGGATGATCAGGGTCTGTGTTGAAGAGGAGGAGGTGGAGGAGGATCAGGGTCTGTGTTGAAGAGGAGGAGGTGGAGGATGATCAGGGTCTGTGTTGAAGAGGAGGAGGTGGAGGATGATCAGGGTCTGTGTTGAAGAGGAGGAGGTGGAGGATGATCAGGGTCTGTGTTGAAGAGGAGGAGGTGGAGGAGGATCAGGGTCTGTGTTGAAGAGGAGGAGGTGGAGGATGATCAGGGTCTGTGTTGAAGAGGAGGAGGTGGAGGATGATCAGGGTCTGTGTTGAAGAGGAGGAGGTGGAGGATGATCAGGGTCTGTGTTGAAGAGGAGGAGGTGGAGGAGGATCAGGGTTTGTGTTGAAGAGGAGGAGGTGGAGGAGGATCAGGGTCTGTGTTGAAGAGGAGGAGGTGGAGGATGATCAGGGTCTGTGTTGAAGAGGAGGAGGTGGAGGAGGATCAGGGTCTGTGTTGAAGAGGAGGAGGTGGAGGATGATCAGGGTCTGTGTTGAAGAGGAGGAGGTGGAGGATGATCAGGGTCTGTGTTGAAGAGGAGGAGGTGGAGGATGATCAGAGTCTGTGTTGAAGAGGAGGAGGTGGAGGAGGATCAGGGCCTGTGTTGAAGAGGAGGAGGTGGAGGAGGATCAGGGTCTGTGTTGAAGAGGAGGAGGTGGAGGAGGATCAGGGTCTGTGTTGAAGAGGAGGAGGTGGAGGATGATCAGGGTCTGTGTTGAAGATAAGGAGGTGGAGGAGGATCAGGGTCTGTGTTGAAGAGGAGGAGGTGGAGGAGGATCAGGGTCTGTGTTGAAGAGGAGGAGGTGGAGGATGATCAGGGTCTGTGTTGAAGAGGAGGAGGTGGAGGATGATCAGGGTCTGTGTTGAAGAGTAGGAGGTGGAGGATGATCAGGGTCTGTGTTGAAGAGGAGGAGGTGGAGGATGATCAGGGTCTGTGTTGAAGAGGAGGAGGTGGAGGATGATCAGGGTCTGTGTTGAAGAGGAGGAGGTGGAGGATGATCAGGGTCTGTGTTGAAGAGGAGGAGGTGGAGGATGATCAGGGTCTGTGTTGAAGAGGAGGAGGTGGAGGATGATCAGGGTCTGTGTTGAAGAGGAGGAGGTGGAGGATGATCAGGGTCTGTGTTGAAGAGGAGGAGGTGGAGGATGATCAGGGACTGTGTTGAAGAGGAGGAGGTGGAGGATGATCAGGGTCTGTGTTGAAGAGGAGGAGGTGGAGGATGATCAGGGTCTGTGTTGAAGAGGAGGAGGTGGAGGATGATCAGGGTCTGTGTTGAAGAGGAGGAGGTGGAGGATGATCAGGGTCTGTGTTGAAGAGGAGGAGGTGGAGGATGATCAGGGTCTGTGTTGAAGAGGAGGAGGTGGAGGATGATCAGGGACTGTGTTGAAGAGGAGGAGGTGGAGGATGATCAGGGACTGTGTTGAAGAGGAGGAGGTGGAGGATGATCAGGGTCTGTGTTGAAGAGGAGGAGGTGGAGGATGATCAGGGTCTGTGTTGAAGAGGAGGAGGTGGAGGATGATCAGGGTCTGTGTTGAAGAGGAGGAGGTGGAGGATGATCAGGGTCTGTGTTGAAGAGGAGGAGGTGGAGGATGATCAGGGTCTGTGTTGAAGAGGAGGAGGTGGAGGATGATCAGGGTCTGTGTTGAAGAGGAGGAGGTGGAGGATGATCAGAGTCTGTGTTGAAGAGGAGGAGGTGGAGGATGATCAGAGTCTGTGTTGAAGAGGAGGAGGTGGAGGAGGATCAGGGTCTGTGTTGAAGAGGAGGAGGTGGAGGAGGATCAGGGTCTGTGTTGAAGAGGAGGAGGTGGAGGATGATCAGGGTCTGTGTTGAAGAGGAGGAGGTGGAGGATGATCAGGGTCTGTGTTGAAGATAAGGAGGTGGAGGAGGATCAGGGTCTGTGTTGAAGAGGAGGAGGTGGAGGATGATCAGGGTCTGTGTTGAGGAGGAGGAGGTGGAGGATGATCAGGGCCTGTGTTGAAGAGGAGGAGGTGGAGGATGATCAGGGTCTGTGTTGAAGAGGAGGAGGTGGAGGATGATCAGGGTCTGTGTTGAAGAGGAGGAGGTGGAGGATGATCAGGGTCTGTGTTGAAGAGGAGGAGGTGGAGGATGATCACGGTCTGTGTTGAAGAGGAGGAGGTGGAGGATGATCAGGGTCTGTGTTGAAGAGGAGGAGGTGGAGGATGATCAGGGTCTGTGTTGAAGAGGAGGAGGTGGAGGATGATCAGGGTCTGTGTTGAAGAGGAGGAGGTGGAGGATGATCAGAGTCTGTGTTGAAGAGGAGGAGGTGGAGGATGATCAGGGTCTGTGTTGAAGAGGAGGAGGTGGAGGAGGATCAGGGTCTGTGTTGAAGAGGAGGAGGTGGAGGATGATCAGGGTCTGTGTTGAAGAGGAGGAGGTGGAGGATGATCAGGGTCTGTGTTGAAGAGGAGGAGGTGGAGGATGATCAGGGTCTGTGTTGAAGAGGAGGAGGTGGAGGATGATCAGGGTCTGTGTTGAAGAGGAGGAGGTGGAGGAGGATCAGGGACTGTGTTGAAGAGGAGGAGGTGGAGGATGATCAGGGTCTGTGTTGTAGAGGAGGAGGTGGAGGATGATCAGAGCCTGTGTTGAAGAGGAGGAGGTGGAGGATGATCAGGGCCTGTGTTGAAGAGGAGGAGGTGGAGGATGATCAGGGTCTGTGTTGTAGAGGAGGAGGTGGAGGATGATCAGGGTCTGTGTTGAAGAGGAGGAGGTGGAGGATGATCAGGGTCTGTGTTGAAGAGGAGGAGGTGGAGGATGATCAGGGTCTGTGTTGAAGAGGAGGAGGTGGAGGATGATCAGGGTCTGTGTTGAAGAGGAGGAGGTGGAGGATGATCAGGGACTGTGTTGAAGAGGAGGAGGTGGCGGAGGATCAGGGTCTGTGTTGAAGAGGAGGAGGTGGAGGAGGATCAGGGTCTGTGTTGAAGAGGAGGAGGTGGAGGAGGATCAGGGTCTGTGTTGAAGAGGAGGAGGTGGAGGATGATCAGGGTCTGTGTTGAAGAGGAGGAGGTGGAGGAGGATCAGGGTCTGTGTTGAAGAGGAGGAGGTGGAGGATGATCAGGGTCTGTGTTGAAGAGGAGGAGGTGGAGGATGATCAGGGTCTGTGTTGTAGAGGAGGAGGTGGAGGATGATCAGGGTCTGTGTTGTAGAGGAGGAGGTGGAGGAGGATCAGGGTCTGTGTTGAAGAGGAGGAGGTGGAGGAGGATCAGAGCCTGTGTTGAAGAGGAGGAGGTGGAGGATGATCAGAGCCTGTGTTGAAGAGGAGGAGGTGGAGGATGATCAGGGTCTGTGTTGAAGAGGAGGAGGTGGAGGATGATCAGGGTCTGTGTTGAAGAGGAGGAGGTGGAGGATGATCAGGGTCTGTGTTGAAGAGGAGGAGGTGGAGGATGATCAGGGTCTGTGTTGAAGAGGAGGCGGTGGAGGATGATCAGGGTCTGTGTTGAAGAGGAGGAGGTGGAGGATGATCAGGGTCTGTGTTGAAGAGGAGGAGGTGGAGGATGATCAGAGTCTGTGTTGAAGAGGAGGAGGTGGAGGATGATCAGGGTCTGTGTTGAAGAGGAGGAGGTGGAGGATGATCAGGGTCTGTGTTGAAGAGGAGGAGGTGGAGGATGATCCGGGTCTGTGTTGAAGAGGAGGAGGTGGAGGATGATCAGGGTCTGTGTTGAAGAGGAGGAGGTGGAGGATGATCAGGGTCTGTGTTGAAGAGGAGGAGGTGGAGGATGATCAGGGTCTGTGTTGAAGAGGAGGAGGAGGAGGATGATCAGGGTCTGTGTTGAAGAGGAGGAGGTGGAGGATGATCTGGGTCTGTGTTGAAGCGGAGGAGGTGGAGGATGATCAGAGTCTGTGTTGAAGAGGAGGAGGTGGAGGATGATCAGGGTCTGTGTTGAAGAGGAGGAGGTGGAGGATGATCAGGGTCTGTGTTGAAGAGGAGGAGGTGGAGGAGGATCAGGGTCTGTGTTGAAGAGGAGGAGGTGGAGGAGGATCAGGGTCTGTGTTGAAGAGGAGGAGGTGGAGGAGGATCAGGGTCTGTGTTGAAGAGGAGGAGGTGGAGGATGATCAGAGTCTGTGTTGAAGAGGAGGAGGTGGAGGAGGATCAGGGTCTGTGTTGAAGAGGAGGAGGTGGAGGAGGATCAGGGTCTGTGTTGAAGAGGAGGAGGTGGAGGATGATCAGGGTCTGTGTTGAAGAGGAGGAGGTGGAGGAGGATCAGGGTCTGTGTTGAAGAGGAGGAGGTGGAGGAGGATCAGGGTCTGTGTTGAAGAGGAGGAGGTGGAGGATGATCAGGGACTGTGTTGAAGAGGAGGAGGTGGAGGAGGATCAGGGTCTGTGTTGAAGAGGAGGAGGTGGAGGATGATCAGGGTCTGTGTTGAAGAGGAGGAGGTGGAGGAGGATCAGGGTCTGTGTTGAAGAGGAGGAGGTGGAGGATGATCAGAGTCTGTGTTGAAGAGGAGGAGGTGGAGGATGATCAGAGTCTGTGTTGAAGAGGAGGAGGTGGAGGAGGATCAGGGTCTGTGTTGAAGAGGAGGAGGTGGAGGAGGATCAGGGTCTGTGTTGAAGAGGAGGAGGTGGAGGAGGATCAGGGTCTGTGTTGAAGAGGAGGAGGTGGAGGATGATCAGAGTCTGTGTTGAAGAGGAGGAGGTGGAGGAGGATCAGGGTCTGTGTTGAAGAGGAGGAGGTGGAGGAGGATCAGGGTCTGTGTTGAAGAGGAGGAGGTGGAGGATGATCAGGGTCTGTGTTGAAGAGGAGGAGGTGGAGGATGATCAGGGTCTGTGTTGAAGAGGAGGAGGTGGAGGATGATCAGGGTCTGTGTTGAAGAGGAGGAGGTGGAGGAGGATCAGGGTCTGTGTTGAAGAGGAGGAGGTGGAGGATGATCAGGGTCTGTGTTGAAGAGGAGGAGGTGGAGGATGATCAGGGTCTGTGTTGAAGAGGAGGAGGTGGAGGAGGATCAGGGTCTGTGTTGAAGAGGAGGAGGTGGAGGATGATCAGGGTCTGTGTTGAAGAGGAGGAGGTGGAGGATGATCAGGGTCTGTGTTGAAGAGGAGGAGGTGGAGGATGATCAGAGTCTGTGTTGAAGAGGAGGAGGTGGAGGAGGATCAGGGTCTGTGTTGAAGAGGAGGAGGTGGAGGAGGATCAGGGTCTGTGTTGAAGAGGAGGAGGTGGAGGATGATCAGGGCCTGTGTTGAAGAGGAGGAGGTGGAGGAGGATCAGGGTCTGTGTTGAAGAGGAGGAGGTGGAGGATGATCAGGGTCTGTGTTGAAGAGGAGGAGGTGGAGGATGATCAGGGTCTGTGTTGAAGAGGAGGAGGTGGAGGATGATCAGGGTCTGTGTTGAAGAGGAGGAGGTGGAGGAGGATCAGGGTCTGTGTTGAAGAGGAGGAGGTGGAGGAGGATCAGGGTCTGTGTTGAAGAGGAGGAGGTGGAGGAGGATCAGGGTCTGTGTTGAAGAGGAGGAGGTGGAGGATGATCAGGGTCTGTGTTGAAGAGGAGGAGGTGGAGGAGGATCAGAGTCTGTGTTGAAGAGGAGGAGGTGGAGGATGATCAGGGTCTGTGTTGAAGAGGAGGAGGTGGAGGAGGATCAGGGTCTGTGTTGAAGAGGAGGAGGTGGAGGATGATCAGGGCCTGTGTTGAAGAGGAGGAGGTGGAGGATGATCAGGGCCTGTGTTGAAGAGGAGGAGGTGGAGGAGGATCAGGGTCTGTGTTGAAGAGGAGGAGGTGGAGGATGATCAGGGTCTGTGTTGAAGAGGAGGAGGTGGAGGATGATCAGGGTCTGTGTTGAAGAGGAGGAGGTGGAGGATGATCAGGGCCTGTGTTGAAGAGGAGGAGGTGGATGATCAGGGTCTGTGTTGAAGAGGAGGAGGTGGAGGATGATCAGAGTCTGTGTTGAAGAGGAGGAGGTGGAGGATGATCAGGGCCTGTGTTGGAGAGGAGGAGGTGGAGGATGATCAGAGTCTGTGTTGAAGAGGAGGAGGTGGAGGATGATCAGGGTCTGTGTTGAAGAGGAGGAGGTGGATGATCAGGGTCTGTGTTGAAGAGGAGGAGGTGGAGGATGATCAGGGTCTGTGTTGAAGAGGAGGAGGTGGAGGATGATCAGGGTCTGTGTTGAAGAGGAGGAGGTGGAGGATGATCAGGGTCTGTGTTGAAGAGGAGGAGGAGGTGGAGGAGGATCAGGGTCTGTGTTGAAGAGGAGGAGGTGGAGGATGATCAGGGTCTGTGTTGAAGAGGATGAGGTGGAGGAGGATCAGGGTCTGTGTTGAAGAGGAGGAGGTGGAGGATGATCAGGGTCTGTGTTGAAGATAAGGAGGTGGAGGAGGATCAGGGCCTGTGTTGAAGAGGAGGAGGTGGAGGATGATCAGGGCCTGTGTTGAAGAGGAGGAGGTGGAGGATGATCAGGGCCTGTGTTGAAGAGGAGGAGGTGGAGGATGATCAGGGCCTGTGTTGAAGAGGAGGAGGTGGAGGAGGATCAGGGTCTGTGTTGAAGAGGAGGAGGTGGAGGATGATCAGGGTCTGTGTTGAAGAGGAGGAGGTGGAGGATGATCAGGGTCTGTGTTGAAGAGGAGGAGGTGGAGGATGATCAGGGCCTGTGTTGAAGAGGAGGAGGTGGAGGATGATCAGGGTCTGTGTTGAAGAGGAGGAGGTGGAGGATGATCAGGGCCTGTGTTGAAGAGGAGGAGGTGGAGGAGGATCAGGGTCTGTGTTGAAGAGGAGGAGGTGGAGGATGATCAGGGTCTGTGTTGAAGAGGAGGAGGTGGAGGATGATCAGAGTCTGTGTTGAAGAGGAGGAGGTGGAGGAGGATCAGGGTCTGTGTTGAAGAGGAGGAGGTGGAGGAGGATCCGGGCCTGTGTTGAAGAGGAGGAGGTGGAGGAGGATCAGGGTCTGTGTTGAAGAGGAGGAGGTGGAGGAGGATCAGGGTCTGTGTTGAAGAGGAGGAGGTGGAGGAGGATCAGGGTCTGTGTTGAAGAGGAGGAGGTGGAGGAGGATCCGGGCCTGTGTTGAAGAGGAGGAGGTGGAGGATGATCAGGGCCTGTGTTGAAGAGGAGGAGGTGGAGGAGGATCAGGGTCTGTGTTGAAGAGGAGGAGGTGGAGGATGATCAGGGTCTGTGTTGAGGAGGAGGTGGAGGATGATCAGGGTCTGTGTTGAAGAGGAGGTGGTGGAGGATGATCAGGGTCTGTGTTGAGGAGGAGGTGGAGGATGATCAGGGTCTGTGTTGAAGAGGAGGAGGTGGAGGATGATCAGGGTCTGTGTTGAGGAGGAGGTGGAGGATGATCAGGTCTGTGTTGAAGAGGAGGAGGTGGAGGATGATCAGGGTCTGTGTTGAAGAGGAGGAGGTGGAGGAGGATCAGGGTCTGTGTTGAAGAGGAGGAGGTGGAGGAGGATCCGGGCCTGTGTTGAAGAGGAGGAGGTGGAGGAGGATCAGGGTCTTTGTTGAAGAGGAGGAGGTGGAGGAGGATCCGGGCCTGTGTTGAAGAGGAGGAGGTGGAGGAGGATCAGGGTCTGTGTTCAAGAGGAGGAGGTGGAGGATGATCAGGGTCTGTGTTGAAGAGGAGGAGGTGGAGGATGATCAGGGCCTGTGTTGAAGAGGAGGAGGTGGAGGATGATCAGGGTCTGTGTTGAAGAGGAGGAGGTGGAGGATGATCAGAGTCTGTGTTGAAGAGGAGGAGGTGGAGGATGATCAGGGTCTGTGTTGAAGGAGGAGGTGGAGGAGGATCAGGGTCTGTGTTGAAGAGGAGGAGGTGGAGGATGATCAGGGTCTGTGTTGAAGAGGAGGAGGTGGAGGAGGATCAGGGCCTGTGTTGAAGAGGAGGAGGTGGAGGATGATCAGGGTCTGTGTTGAAGAGGAGGAGGTGGAGGAGGATCAGGGTCTGTGTTGAAGAGGAGGAGGTGGAGGATGATCAGGGTCTGTGTTGAAGAGGAGGAGGTGGAGGATGATCAGGGCCTGTGTTGAAGAGGAGGAGGTGGAGGAGGATCAGGGTCTGTGTTGAAGAGGAGGAGGTGGAGGATGATCAGGGTCTGTGTTGAAGAGGAGGAGGTGGAGGAGGATCAGGGTCTGTGTTGAAGAGGAGGAGGTGGAGGATGATCAGGGTCTGTGTTGAGGAGGAGGTGGAGGAGGATCAGGGTCTGTGTTGAAGAGGAGGAGGTGGAGGATGATCAGGGTCTGTGTTGAAGAGGAGGAGGTGGAGGATGATCAGGGCCTGTGTTGAAGAGGAGGAGGTGGAGGAGGATCAGGGTCTGTGTTGAAGAGGAGGAGGTGGAGGATGATCAGGGTCTGTGTTGAAGAGGAGGAGGTGGAGGAGGATCAGGGTCTGTGTTGAAGAGGAGGAGGTGGAGGATGATCAGGGTCTGTGTTGAGGAGGAGGTGGAGGAGGATCAGGGTCTGTGTTGAAGAGGAGGAGGTGGAGGATGATCAGGGTCTGTGTTGAAGAGGAGGAGGTGGAGGATGATCAGGGTCTGTGTTGAAGAGGAGGAGGTGGAGGAGGATCAGGGACTGTGTTGAAGAGGAGGAGGTGGAGGAGGATCCGGGCCTGTGTTGAAGAGGAGGAGGTGGAGGATGATCAGGGCCTGTGTTGAAGAGGAGGAGGTGGAGGAGGATCAGGGTCTGTGTTGAAGAGGAGGAGGTGGAGGATGATCAGGGTCTGTGTTGAGGAGGAGGTGGAGGATGATCAGGGTCTGTGTTGAAGAGGAGGTGGTGGAGGATGATCAGGGTCTGTGTTGAGGAGGAGGTGGAGGATGATCAGGGTCTGTGTTGAAGAGGAGGAGGTGGAGGATGATCAGGGTCTGTGTTGAGGAGGAGGTGGAGGATGATCAGGTCTGTGTTGAAGAGGAGGAGGTGGAGGATGATCAGGGTCTGTGTTGAAGAGGAGGAGGTGGAGGAGGATCAGGGTCTGTGTTGAAGAGGAGGAGGTGGAGGAGGATCCGGGCCTGTGTTGAAGAGGAGGAGGTGGAGGAGGATCAGGGTCTTTGTTGAAGAGGAGGAGGTGGAGGAGGATCCGGGCCTGTGTTGAAGAGGAGGAGGTGGAGGAGGATCAGGGTCTGTGTTCAAGAGGAGGAGGTGGAGGATGATCAGGGTCTGTGTTGAAGAGGAGGAGGTGGAGGATGATCAGGGCCTGTGTTGAAGAGGAGGAGGTGGAGGATGATCAGGGTCTGTGTTGAAGAGGAGGAGGTGGAGGATGATCAGAGTCTGTGTTGAAGAGGAGGAGGTGGAGGATGATCAGGGTCTGTGTTGAAGGAGGAGGTGGAGGAGGATCAGGGTCTGTGTTGAAGAGGAGGAGGTGGAGGATGATCAGGGTCTGTGTTGAAGAGGAGGAGGTGGAGGAGGATCAGGGCCTGTGTTGAAGAGGAGGAGGTGGAGGATGATCAGGGTCTGTGTTGAAGAGGAGGAGGTGGAGGAGGATCAGGGTCTGTGTTGAAGAGGAGGAGGTGGAGGATGATCAGGGTCTGTGTTGAAGAGGAGGAGGTGGAGGATGATCAGGGCCTGTGTTGAAGAGGAGGAGGTGGAGGAGGATCAGGGTCTGTGTTGAAGAGGAGGAGGTGGAGGATGATCAGGGTCTGTGTTGAAGAGGAGGAGGTGGAGGAGGATCAGGGTCTGTGTTGAAGAGGAGGAGGTGGAGGATGATCAGGGTCTGTGTTGAGGAGGAGGTGGAGGAGGATCAGGGTCTGTGTTGAAGAGGAGGAGGTGGAGGATGATCAGGGTCTGTGTTGAAGAGGAGGAGGTGGAGGATGATCAGGGCCTGTGTTGAAGAGGAGGAGGTGGAGGAGGATCAGGGTCTGTGTTGAAGAGGAGGAGGTGGAGGATGATCAGGGTCTGTGTTGAAGAGGAGGAGGTGGAGGAGGATCAGGGTCTGTGTTGAAGAGGAGGAGGTGGAGGATGATCAGGGTCTGTGTTGAGGAGGAGGTGGAGGAGGATCAGGGTCTGTGTTGAAGAGGAGGAGGTGGAGGATGATCAGGGTCTGTGTTGAAGAGGAGGAGGTGGAGGATGATCAGGGTCTGTGTTGAAGAGGAGGAGGTGGAGGAGGATCAGGGACTGTGTTGAAGAGGAGGAGGTGGAGGATGATCAGGGTCTGTGTTGAAGAGGAGGAGGTGGAGGAGGATCAGGGTCTGTGTTGAAGAGGAGGAGGTGGAGGATGATCAGGGCCTGTGTTGTAGAGGAGGAGGTGGAGGATGATCAGGGTCTGTGTTGAAGAGGAGGAGGTGGAGGATGATCAGGGCCTGTGTTGAAGAGGAGGAGGTGGAGGAGGATCAGGGTCTGTGTTGAAGAGGAGGAGGTGGAGGATGATCAGATTCTGTGTTGAAGAGGAGGAGGTGGAGGAGGATCAGGGTCTGTGTTGAAGAGGAGGAGGTGGAGGAGGATCAGGGTCTGTGTTGAAGAGGAGGAAGTGGAGGAGGATCAGGGTCTGTGTTGAAGAGGAGGAGGTGGAGGAGGATCTGGGTCTGTGTTGAAGAGGAGGAGGTGGAGGAGGATCAGGGTCTGTGTTGAAGAGGAGGAGGTGGAGGATGATCAGGGCCTGATTTGAAGAGGAGGAGGTGGAGGATGATCAGGGTCTGTGTTGAAGAGGAGGAGGTGGAGGAGGATCAGGGTCTGTGTTGAAGAGGAGGAGGTGGAGGATGATCAGGGTCTGTGTTGAAGAGGAGGAGGTGGAGGAGGAGGATCAGGGCCTGTGTTGAAGAGGAGGAGGTGGAGGATGATCAGGGTCTGTGTTGAAGAGGAGGAGGTGGAGGATGATCAGGGTCTGTGTTGAAGAGGAGGAGGTGGAGGATGATCAGACTCTGTGTTGAAGAGGAGGAGGTGGAGGATGATCAGGGCCTGATTTGAAGAGGAGGAGGTGGAGGATGATCAGGGTCTGTGTTGAAGAGGAGGAGGTGGAGGATGATCAGGGTCTGTGTTGAAGAGGAGGAAGAGGAGGAGGAGGATCAGGGTCTGATTTGAAGAGGAGGAGGTGGAGGAGGATCAGGGTCTGATTTGAAGAGGAGGAGGTGGAGGAGGATCAGGGTCTGTGTTGAAGAGGAGGTGGAGGAGGAGGATCAGGGACTGTGTTGAAGCGGAGGAGGTGGAGGAGGATCAGGGTCTGTGTTGAAGAGGAGGAGGTGGAGGAGGATCAGGGTCTGTGTTGAAGAGGAGGAGGTGGAGGAGGACCAGTGTCTGAGTTGAAGAGGAGGAGTTGGAGGAGGATGATCAGGGTCTGTGTTGAAGAGGAGGAGGTGGAGGATGATCAGGGTCTGTGTTGAAGAGGAGGAGGTGGAGGATGATCAGGGTCTGTGTTGAAGAGGAGGAGGTGGAGGAGGAGGATCAGGGTCTGTGTTGAAGAGGAGGAGGTGGAGGATGATCTGGGTCTGTGTTGAAGAGGAGGAGGTGGACGATGATCAGAGCCTGTGTTGAAGAGGAGGAGGTGGAGGAGGATCAGGGTCTGTGTTGAAGAGGAGGAGGTGGAGGAGGATCAGGGTCTGTGTTGAAGAGGAGGAGGTGGAGGATGATCAGGGTCTGTGTTGAAGAGGAGGAGGTGGAGGATGATCAGGGTCTGTGTTGAAGAGGAGGAGGTGGTGGAGGATCAGGGTCGGTCTTGAAGAGGAGGAGGTGGAGGAGGATCAGGGTCTGTGTTGAAGAGGAGGAGGAGGAGGACGATCAGAGTCTGTGTTGAAGAGGAGGAGGTGGAGGATGATCACGGTCTGTGTTGAAGAGGAGGGGGTGGAGGAGGATGATCAGAGTCTGTGTTGAAGAGGAGGAGGTGGAGGATGATCAGGGTCTGTGTTGTAGAGGAGGAAGAGGAGGAGGAGGATCAGGGTCTGATTTGAAGAGGAGGAGGTGGAGGAGGATCAGGGTCTGATTTGAAGAGGAGGAGGTGGAGGAGGATCAGGGTCGGTGTTGAAGAGGAGGAAGAGGAGGAGGAGGATCAGGGTCTGATTTGAAGAGGAGGAGGTGGAGGAGGATCAGGGTCTGATTTGAAGAGGAGGAGGTGGAGGAGGATCAGGGTCTGTGTTGAAGAGGAGGAGGTGGAGGAGGATCAGGGACTGTGTTGAAGCGGAGGAGGTGGAGGAGGATCAGGGTCTGTGTTGAAGAGGAGGAGGTGGAGGAGGATCAGGGTCTGTGTTGAAGAGGAGGAGGTGGAGGATGATCAGGGTCTGTGTTGAAGAGGAGGAGGTGGAGGAGGAGGATCAGGGTCTGTGTTGAAGAGGAGGAGGTGGAGGAGGATCAGGGTCTGTGTTGAAGAGGAGGAGGTGGAGGATGATCAGGGTCTGTGTTGAAGAGGAGGAGGTGGAGGATGATCAGGGTCTGTGTTGAAGAGGAGGAGGTGGTGGAGGATCAGGGTCGGTCTTGAAGAGGAGGAGGTGGAGGAGGATCAGGGTCTGTGTTGAAGAGGAGGAGGAGGAGGACGATCAGAGTCTGTGTTGAAGAGGAGGAGGTGGAGGATGATCAGGGTCTGTGTTGAAGAGGAGGAGGTGGAGGATGATCAGGGTCGGTCTTGAAGAGGAGGAGGTGGTGGAGGATCAGGGTCGGTCTTGAAGAGGAGGAGGTGGTGGAGGATCAGGGTCGGTCTTGAAGAGGAGGAGGATCAGGGTCTGTGTTGAAGAGGAGGAGGTGGAGGAGGATCAGGGTCTGTGTTGAAGAGGAGGAAGAGGAGGAGGATCAGGGTCGGTCTTGAAGAGGAGGAGGTGGAGGAGGATCAGAGCCTGTGTTGAAGAGGAGGAGGTGGTGGAGGATCAGGGTCGGTCTTGAAGAGGAGGAGGTGGAGGAGGATCACGGTCTGTGTTGAAGAGGAGGAAGAGGAGGAGGAGGTGGAGGAGGACCAGTGTCTGAGTTGAAGAGGAGGAGGTGGAGGAGGATCACGGTCTGTGTTGAAGAGGAGGAGGAGGTGGAGGAGGACCAGTGTCTGAGTTGAAGAGGAGGAGGTGGAGGATGATCAGGGCCTGTGTTGAAGAGGAGGTCATAGAGTCATAGAGTTATACAGCACGGATAGAGGCCCTTCGGCCCATCGTGTCCGCGCCGGCCATCAAGCCCAGTCTAATCTAATCCCATATTCCAGCATTTGGTCCGTAGCCTTGTATGCTATGGCATTTCAAGTGCTCATCCAAATGCTTCTTGAGTGTTGTGAGGGTTCCTGCCTCCACAACCCTCTCAGGCAGTGAGTTCCAGACTCCAACCACCCTTCTGGGTGAAAAAGTTCTTTCTCAAATCCCCTCTAAACCTCCCGCCTTTTACCTTGAATCTATGTCCCCTTGTTTTTGAACCCTCAACGAAGGGAAAAAGCTCCTTAGTATCCATCCTATCTCTGCCCCTCATAATTTTGTACACCTCAATCATGTCCCCCCTCAGCCTCCTCTGCTCCAAGGAAAACAAACCCAAACTTCCCAGTCTCTCTTCATAGCTGAAGCGCTCCAGCCCTGGTAACATCCTGGTGAATCTCCTCTGCACCCTCTCCAAAGCGATCACATCCTTCCTGTAGTGTGGCGACCAGAACTGCACACAGTACTCCAACTGTGGCCTAACCAGTGTTTTATACAGCTCCATCATAACCTCCTTGCTCTTATATTCTATGCCTCGGCTAATAAAGGCAAGTATCCCATATGCCTTCTTTACCACCTTATCTACCTGTTCTGCCGCCTTCAGGGATCTGTGAACTTGCACACCAAGATCCCTCTGACCCTCTGTCTTGCCTAGGGTCTTCCCATTCATTGTGTATTCCCTTGCCTTGTTAGTCCCTCCAAAGTGCATCACCTCGCACTTTTCCGGGTTAAATTCCATTTGCCACTGTTCCGCCCATCTGACCAACCCATCTATATCGTCCTGCAGACTGAGGCTATCCTCCTCGCTATTTACCACCCTACCAATTTTTGTATCATCAGCGAATTTACTGATCATACCTTTTACATTCATATCCAAGTTGTTAATGTAGACCACAAACAGCAAGGGCCCCAGCACAGATCCCTGTGGTACCCCACTGGTCACAGGCTTCCAGTCACAAAAACAACCTTCGACCATCACCCTCTGCCTTCTGCCACTAAGCCAGTTTTGTATCCAAAGTGCCAAGGCACCCTGGACTCCATGGGCTCGTACCTTCTTGACCAGTCTCCTGTGCGGGACTTTATCGAAGGCCTTACTGAAATCCATGTTCCCACATCCACTGCGTTACCCTCATCCACACGCCTAGTCACCCCCTCAAAAAATTCAATCAAATTAGTCAGACATGATCTTCCCTTGACAAAGCCATGTTGACTATCCCTGATTAATCCTTGCTTCTCCAAGTGGAGACTAATTTTGTCCTTCAGAATTTTTTCCAATAATTTTCCTACCACTGATGTTAGGCTCACTGGCCTGTAGTTCCCCGGTTTTTCCCTACTCCCCTTCTTGAATAATGGTACTACATTAGCGGTTCTCCAGTCCTCTGGCACATCCCCTGTGGCCAGAGAGGTTCTGAATATATGTGTTAGAGCCCCCGCAATCTCCTCCTTTGCCTCACACAGTAGCCTGGGATACATTTCGTCTGGGCCTGGGGATTTATCCATTTTTAGGCCTGCTAAAACCGCCAATACCTCCTCCCGCTCGATGTTAATATGTTCGAGTATATCACAGTCCCCCTGTCGTATTTCTATGTCTACGTCGTCCTTCTCCATAGTGAAAACAGATGCAAAAAATTCATTTAGAACCCCTCCTACATCTTCCGGCTCCACACACAGATTGCCATTTTTGTCCCTAATGGGCCCTATTTTTTCCCTAGTCATCCTCTTACCCTTAATATACTTATAAAACATCTTAGGATTTTCCTTTATTTTGCTCGCCAGTGTTATTTCATGGCCCCTCCTTGATCTCCTCATTTCTTTTTTAAGTATCCCCCTGCACTTTTTGTACTCCTCTAGGGCTTCCTCCGTCTTTAGCCTTTTGTATCTGCCAAAAGCCCTCCTTTTTTTCCTAATCCATTCTCGTATATCCCCTGACATCCAAGGTTCCCTGGAGTTCTTGGAACCACCCTTGACCTTTACGGGAACATGTTGCCATTGTATGGTCTCAATCTCCCTTCTGAAAGACTCCCATTGCTCCGATGCGGATTTTCCTACAAGCAGCTGATCCCAGTCCATTTTGGCCAGATCCTGCCTTATCCTATTAAAATCGGCCTTCCCCCAATTTAGAACCTTTATTTCCGGCCCCTCCCTGTCCTTTTCCATGACCACCTTAAATCTCACCGAATTATGGTCACTGTCACCAAAGTGCTCACCTACTAGCACTTCTTCCACTTGGCCGGCCACATTCCCTAGAATTAGGTCCAGTACCGCCCCCTCTCTTGTAGGACTTTCTACATGCTGGCTCAAAAAGCTCTCCTGGATGCACGTTAAGAATTTTGTACCCTCCAAACCTTTTACACACTGAGTATCCCAGTTAATATTGGGGAAGTTGAAATCCCCCACTATTATTACCCTATTATTTGCACAATTTTCTGAGATTTGCCTACATATCTGTTCCTCTATCTCCACCTGAGGTGGTGGAGGATGATCAGGGTCTTTGATGAAGAGGAGGAGGAGGTGGAGGATGATCAGAGTCTGTGTTGAAGAGGAGGAGGTGGAGGAGGATCAGGGTCTGTGTTGAAGAGGAGGAGGTGGAGGATGATCAGGGCCTGTGTTGAAGAGGAGGAGGTGGAGGAGGATCAGGGTCTGTGTTGAAGAGGAGGAGGTGGAGGATGATCAGGGCCTGTGTTGAAGAGGAGGAGGTGGAGGATGATCAGGGTCTGTGTTGAAGAGGAGGAGGTGGAGGATGATCAGGGCCTGTGTTGAAGAGGAGGAGGTGGAGGAGGATCAGAGTCTGTGTTGAAGAGGAGGAGGTGGAGGATGATCAGGGTCTGTGTTGAAGAGGAGGAGGTGGAGGATGATCAGGGCCTGTGTTGAAGAGGAGGAGGTGGAGGAGGATCAGGGTCTGTGTTGAAGAGGAGGAGGTGGAGGATGATCAGGGCCTGTGTTGAAGAGGAGGAGGTGGAGGATGATCAGGGTCTGTGTTGAAGAGGAGGAGGTGGAGGATGATCAGGGTCTGTGTTGAAGAGGAGGAGGTGGAGGATGATCAGGGTCTGTGTTGAAGAGGAGGAGGTGGAGGAGGATCAGGGTCTGTGTTGAAGAGGAGGAGGTGGAGGAGGATCAGGGTCTGTGTTGAAGAGGAGGAGGTGGAGGATGATCAGAGTCTGTGTTGAAGAGGAGGAGGTGGAGGAGGATCAGGGTCTGTGTTGAAGAGGAGGAGGTGGAGGATGATCAGGGTCTGTGTTGAAGAGGAGGAGGTGGAGGAGGATCAGAGTCTGTGTTGAAGAGGAGGAGGTGGAGGAGGATCAGGGCCTGTGTTGAAGAGGAGGAGGTGGAGGATGATCAGGGTCTGTGTTGAAGAGGAGGAGGTGGAGGATGATCAGGGTCTGTGTTGAAGAGGAGGAGGTGGAGGAGGATCAGAGTCTGTGTTGAAGAGGAGGAGGTGGAGGATGATCAGAGTCTGTGTTGAAGAGGAGGAGGTGGAGGATGATCAGGGTCTGTGTTGAAGAGGAGGAGGTGGAGGAGGATCAGAGTCTGTGTTGAAGAGGAGGAGGTGGAGGATGATCAGGGTCTGTGTTGAAGAGGAGGAGGTGGAGGATGATCAGGGTCTCAGAAATTTATAGCCAAGTTCCGCACCCATGAGGACGGCCTCAACCGGGATCGTGGGTTCATGTCACGCTGCACGTAATCCCACCAGCGAAAAAATAGTTATCTGTTTTTAATACAACTGGTCATTCTCTCTCTTTCTCTTCCTTTCGGATGTTTCTCTCTCTCTCTCTCTCTGTCTTTGGTTCTGGCCGTTTGTATATTCAGTAGTCTTGTATCTAATGTCTCTCTGTCTGAACACTATTCAATTCCTTTGATGGCCTTGATAACGGGCAGTTGGAAAGATCATCTGTGATCACCAGGCATTGTTCTCTGTCTATATGTGCGGTAAATTTCAAGGAATCCCACACACTCCTGACGAAGGAGGAAGCGTCCAAAAGGTTGTGATTTTCAAATAAAACTGTTGGACTATAACCTGGTGTTGTAAGATTCCTTACATGTGTTGAAGAGGAGGAGGTGGAGGATGATCAGGGTCTGTGTTGAAGAGGAGGAGGTGGAGGATGATCAGGGACTGTGTTGAAGAGGAGGAGGTGGAGGATGATCAGGGACTGTGTTGAAGAGGAGGAGGTGGAGGAGGATCAGGGTCTGTGTTGAAGAGGAGGAGGTGGAGGATGATCAGGGTCTGTGTTGAAGAGGAGGAGGTGGAGGATGATCAGGGTCTGTGTTGAAGAGGAGGAGGTGGAGGATGATCAGGGTCTGTGTTGAAGAGGAGGAGGTGTAGGAGGATCAGGGTCTGTGTTGAAGAGGAGGAGGTGGAGGATGATCAGGGTCTGTGTTGAAGAGGAGGAGGTGGAGGATGATCAGGGCCTGTGTTGAAGAGGAGGAGGTGGAGGAGGATCAGGGTCTGTGTTGAAGAGGAGGAGGTGGAGGAGGATCAGGGTCTGTGTTGAAGAGGAGGAGGTGGAGGATGATCAGGGCCTGTGTTGAAGAGGAGGAGGTGGAGGATGATCAGGGTCTGTGTTGAAGAGGAGGAGGTGGAGGATGATCAGGGTCCGTGTTGAAGAGGAGGAGGTGGAGGATGATCAGGGTCTGTGTTGAAGAGGAGGAGGTGGAGGATGATCAGGGTCTGTGTTGAAGAGGAGGAGGTGGAGGATGATCAGGGTCTGTGTTGAAGAGGAGGAGGTGGAGGATGATCAGGGTCCGTGTTGAAGAGGAGGAGGTGGAGGAGGATCAGGGTCTGTGTTGAAGAGGAGGAGGTGGAGGAGGATCAGGGTCTGTGTTGAAGAGGAGGAGGTGGAGGAGGATCAGGGTCTGTGTTGAAGAGGAGGAGGTGGAGGAGGATCAGGGCCTGTGTTGAAGAGGAGGAGGTGGAGGATGATCAGGGTCTGTGTTGAAGAGGAGGAGGTGGAGGAGGATCAGGGTCTGTGTTGAAGAGGAGGAGGTGGAGGATGATCAGGGTCTGTGTTGAAGAGGAGGAGGTGGAGGAGGATCAGGGTCTGTGTTGAAGAGGAGGAGGTGGAGGATGATCAGGGTCTGTGTTGAAGAGGAGGTGGAGGAGGATGATCAGAGTCTGTGTTGAAGAGGAGGAGGTGGAGGAGGAACAGGGTCTGTGTTGAAGAGGAGGAGGTGGAGGAGGATCAGGGTCTGTGTTGAAGATGAGGAGGTGGAGGAGGATCAGGGTCTGTGTTGAAGAGGAGGAGGTGGAGGAGGATCAGGGTCTGTGTTGAAGAGGAGGAGGTGGAGGATGATCAGGGTCTGTGTTGAAGAGGAGGAGGTGGAGGAGGATCAGGGTCTGTGTTGAAGAGGAGGAGGTGGAGGAGGATCAGGGTCTGTGTTGAAGAGGAGGAGTTGGAGGATGATCAGGGTCTGTGTTGAAGAGGAGGAGGTGGAGGAGGATCAGGGCCTGTGTTGAAGAGGAGGAGGAGGAGGATGATCAGGGCCTGTGTTGAAGAGGAGGAGGTGGAGGAGGATCAGGGTCTGTGTTGAAGAGGAGGAGTTGGAGGATGATCAGGGTCTGTGTTGAAGAGGAGGAGGTGGAGGATAATCTGGGTCTGTGTTGAAGAGGAGGAGGTGGAGGATGATCAGGGTCTGTGTTGTAGAGGAGGAGGTGGAGGATGATCAGGGTCTGTGTTGAAGAGGAGGAGGTGGAGGAGGATCAGGGTCTGTGTTGAAGAGGAGGAGGTGGAGGATGATCAGGGCCTGTGTTGTAGAGGAGGAGGTGGAGGAGGATCAGGGTCTGTGTTGAAGAGGAGGAGGTGGAGGAGGATCAGGGTCTGTGTTGAAGAGGAGGAGGTGGAGGATGATCAGACTCTGTGTTGAAGAGGAGGAGGTGGAGGAGGATCAGGGTCTGTGTTGAAGAGGAGGAGGTGGAGGAGGATCAGGGTCTGTGTTGAAGAGGAGGAGGTGGAGGAGGATCAGGGTCTGTGTTGAAGAGGAGGAGGTGGAGGAGGATCTGGGTCTGTGTTGAAGAGGAGGAGGTGGAGGAGGATCAGGGTCTGTGTTGAAGAGGAGGAGGTGGAGGATGATCAGGGCCTGATTTGAAGAGGAGGAGGTGGAGGATGATCAGGGTCTGTGTTGAAGAGGAGGAGGTGGAGGAGGATCAGGGTCTGTGTTGAAGAGGAGGAGGTGGAGGATGATCAGGGTCTGTGTTGAAGAGGAGGAGGTGGAGGAGGAGGATCAGGGCCTGTGTTGAAGAGGAGGAGGTGGAGGATGATCAGGGTCTGTGTTGAAGAGGAGGAGGTGGAGGATGATCAGGGTCTGTGTTGAAGAGGAGGAGGTGGAGGTTGATCAGACTCTGTGTTGAAGAGGAGGAGGTGGAGGATGATCAGGGTCTGTGTTGAAGAGGAGGAGGTGGAGGATGATCAGGGTCTGTGTTGAAGAGGAGGAGGTGGAGGATGATCAGGGTCTGTGTTGAAGAGGAGGAGGTGGAGGATGATCAGGGTCTGTGTTGAAGAGGAGGAAGAGGAGGAGGAGGATCAGGGTCTGATTTGAAGAGGAGGAGGTGGAGGAGGATCAGGGTCTGATTTGAAGAGGAGGAGGTGGAGGAGGATCAGGGTCTGTGTTGAAGAGGAGGAGGCGGAGGAGGATCAGGGACTGTGTTGAAGCGGAGGAGGTGGAGGAGGATCAGGGTCTGTGTTGAAGAGGAGGAGGTGGAGGAGGATCAGGGTCTGTGTTGAAGAGGAGGAGGTGGAGGAGGACCAGTGTCTGAGTTGAAGAGGAGGAGGTGGAGGAGGATCAGGGACTGTGTTGAAGCGGAGGAGGTGGAGGATGATCAGGGTCTGTGTTGAAGAGGAGGAGGTGGAGGAGGAGGATCAGGGTCTGTGTTGAAGAGGAGGAGGTGGAGGATGATCAGGGTCTGTGTTGAAGAGGAGGAGGTGGAGGATGATCAGGGTCTGTGTTGAAGAGGAGGAGGTGGTGGAGGATCAGGGTCGGTCTTGAAGAGGAGGAGGTGGAGGAGGATCAGGGTCTGTGTTGAAGAGGAGGAGGAGGAGGACGATCAGAGTCTGTGTTGAAGAGGAGGAGGTGGAGGATGATCAGGGTCTGTGTTGAAGAGGAGGGGGTGGAGGAGGATGATCAGAGTCTGTGTTGAAGAGGAGGAGGTGGAGGATGATCAGGGTCGGTCTTGAAGAGGAGGAGGTGGAGGATGATCAGGGTCTGTGTTGAAGAGGAGGGGGTGGAGGAGGATGATCAGAGTCTGTGTTGAAGAGGAGGAGGTGGAGGATGATCAGGGTCGGTCTTGAAGAGGAGGAGGTGGTGGAGGATCAGGGTCGGTCTTGAAGAGGAGGAGGATCAGGGTCTGTGTTGAAGAGGAGGAGGTGGAGGAGGATCAGGGTCTGTGTTGAAGAGGAGGAAGAGGAGGAGGATCAGGGTCGGTCTTGAAGAGGAGGAGGTGGAGGAGGATCAGAGCCTGTGTTGAAGAGGAGGAGGTGGTGGAGGATCAGGGTCGGTCTTGAAGAGGAGGAGGTGGAGGAGGATCACGGTCTGTGTTGAAGAGGAGGAAGAGGAGGAGGAGGTGGAGGAGGACCAGTGTCTGAGTTGAAGAGGAGGAGGTGGAGGATGATCAGGGCCTGTGTTGAAGAGGAGGTCATAGAGTCATAGAGTCATAGAGTTATACAGCACGGATAGAGGCCCTTCGGCCCATCGTGTCCGCGCCGGCCATCAAGCCCAGTCTAATCTAATCCCATATTCCAGCATTTGGTCCGTAGCCTTGTATGCTATGGCATTTCAAGTGCTCATCCAAATGCTTCTTGAGTGTTGTGAGGGTTCCTGCCTCCACAACCCTCTCAGGCAGTGAGTTCCAGACTCCAACCACCCTTCTGGGTGAAAAAGTTCTTTCTCAAATCCCCTCTAAACCTCCCGCCTTTTACCTTGAATCTATGTCCCCTTGTTTTTGAACCCTCAACGAAGGGAAAAAGCTCCTTCGTATCCATCCTATCTCTGCCCCTCATAATTTTGTACACCTCAATCATGTCCCCCCTCAGCCTCCTCTGCTCCAAGGAAAACAAACCCAAACTTCCCAGTCTCTCTTCATAGCTGAAGCGCTCCAGCCCTGGTAACATCCTGGTGAATCTCCTCTGCACCCTCTCCAAAGCGATCACATCCTTCCTGTAGTGTGGCGACCAGAACTGCACACAGTACTCCAACTGTGGCCTAACCAGTGTTTTATACAGCTCCATCATAACCTCCTTGCTCTTATATTCTATGCCTCGGCTAATAAAGGCAAGTATCCCATATGCCTTCTTTACCACCTTATCTACCTGTTCTGCCGCCTTCAGGGATCTGTGAACTTGCACACCAAGATCCCTCTGACCCTCTGTCTTGCCTAGGGTCTTCCCATTCATTGTGTATTCCCTTGCCTTGTTAGTCCCTCCAAAGTGCATCACCTCGCACTTTTCCGGGTTAAATTCCATTTGCCACTGTTCCGCCCATCTGACCAACCCATCTATATCGTCCTGCAGACTGAGGCTATCCTCCTCGCTATTTACCACCCTACCAATTTTTGTATCATCAGCGAATTTACTGATCATACCTTTTACATTCATATCCAAGTTGTTAATGTAGACCACAAACAGCAAGGGCCCCAGCACAGATCCCTGTGGTACCCCACTGGTCACAGGCTTCCAGTCACAAAAACAACCTTCGACCATCACCCTCTGCCTTCTGCCACTAAGCCAGTTTTGTATCCAAAGTGCCAAGGCACCCTGGACTCCATGGGCTCGTACCTTCTTGACCAGTCTCCTGTGCGGGACTTTATCGAAGGCCTTACTGAAATCCATGTATACCACATCCACTGCGTTACCCTCATCCACACGCCTAGTCACCCCCTCAAAAAATTCAATCAAATTAGTCAGACATGATCTTCCCTTGACAAAGCCATGTTGACTATCCCTGATTAATCCTTGCTTCTCCAAGTGGAGACTAATTTTGTCCTTCAGAATTTTTTCCAATAATTTTCCTACCACTGATGTTAGGCTCACTGGCCTGTAGTTCCCCGGTTTTTCCCTACTCCCCTTCTTGAATAATGGTACTACATTAGCGGTTCTCCAGTCCTCTGGCACATCCCCTGTGGCCAGAGAGGTTCTGAATATATGTGTTAGAGCCCCCGCAATCTCCTCCTTTGCCTCACACAGTAGCCTGGGATACATTTCGTCTGGGCCTGGGGATTTATCCATTTTTAGGCCTGCTAAAACCGCCAATACCTCCTCCCGCTCGATGTTAATATGTTCGAGTATATCACAGTCCCCCTGTCGTATTTCTATGTCTACGTCGTCCTTCTCCATAGTGAAAACAGATGCAAAAAATTCATTTAGAACCCCTCCTACATCTTCCGGCTCCACACACAGATTGCCATTTTTGTCCCTAATGGGCCCTATTTTTTCCCTAGTCATCCTCTTACCCTTAATATACTTATAAAACATCTTAGGATTTTCCTTTATTTTGCTCGCCAGTGTTATTTCATGGCCCCTCCTTGATCTCCTCATTTCTTTTTTAAGTATCCCCCTGCACTTTTTGTACTCCTCTAGGGCTTCCTCCGTCTTTAGCCTTTTGTATCTGCCAAAAGCCCTCCTTTTTTTCCTAATCCATTCTCGTATATCCCCTGACATCCAAGGTTCCCTGGAGTTCTTGGAACCACCCTTGACCTTTACGGGAACATGTTGCCATTGTATGGTCTCAATCTCCCTTCTGAAAGACTCCCATTGCTCCGATGCGGATTTTCCTACAAGCAGCTGATCCCAGTCCATTTTGGCCAGATCCTGCCTTATCCTATTAAAATCGGCCTTCCCCCAATTTAGAACCTTTATTTCCGGCCCCTCCCTGTCCTTTTCCATGACCACCTTAAATCTCACCGAATTATGGTCACTGTCACCAAAGTGCTCACCTACTAGCACTTCTTCCACTTGGCCGGCCACATTCCCTAGAATTAGGTCCAGTACCGCCCCCTCTCTTGTAGGACTTTCTACATGCTGGCTCAAAAAGCTCTCCTGGATGCACGTTAAGAATTTTGTACCCTCCAAGCCTTTTACACACTGAGTATCCCAGTTAATATTGGGGAAGTTGAAATCCCCCACTATTATTACCCTATTATTTGCACAATTTTCTGAGATTTGCCTACATATCTGTTCCTCTATCTCCACCTGAGGTGGTGGAGGATGATCAGGGTCTTTGATGAAGAGGAGGAGGAGGTGGAGGATGATCAGAGTCTGTGTTGAAGAGGAGGAGGTGGAGGAGGATCAGGGTCTGTGTTGAAGAGGAGGAGGTGGAGGATGATCAGGGTCTGTGTTGAAGAGGAGGAGGTGGAGGATGATCAGGGTCTGTGTTGAAGAGGAGGAGGTGGAGGAGGATCAGGGTCTGTGTTGAAGAGGAGGAGGTGGAGGATGATCAGGGCCTGTGTTGAAGAGGAGGAGGTGGAGGAGGATCAGGGTCTGTGTTGAAGAGGAGGAGGTGGAGGATGATCAGGGCCTGTGTTGAAGAGGAGGAGGTGGAGGATGATCAGGGTCTGTGTTGAAGAGGAGGAGGTGGAGGAGGAGGATCAGGGCCTGTGTTGAAGAGGAGGAGGTGGAGGATGATCAGGGTCTGTGTTGAAGAGGAGGAGGTGGAGGATGATCAGGGTCTGTGTTGAAGAGGAGGAGGTGGAGGATGATCAGACTCTGTGTTGAAGAGGAGGAGGTGGAGGATGATCAGGGTCTGTGTTGAAGAGGAGGAGGTGGAGGATGATCAGGGTCTGTGTTGAAGAGGAGGAGGTGGAGGATGATCAGGGTCTGTGTTGAAGAGGAGGAGGTGGAGGATGATCAGGGTCTGTGTTGAAGAGGAGGAAGAGGAGGAGGAGGATCAGGGTCTGATTTGAAGAGGAGGAGGTGGAGGAGGATCAGGGTCTGATTTGAAGAGGAGGAGGTGGAGGAGGATCAGGGTCTGTGTTGAAGAGGAGGAGGTGGAGGAGGATCAGGGACTGTGTTGAAGCGGAGGAGGTGGAGGAGGATCAGGGTCTGTGTTGAAGAGGAGGAGGTGGAGGAGGATCAGGGTCTGTGTTGAAGAGGAGGAGGTGGAGGAGGACCAGTGTCTGAGTTGAAGAGGAGGAGGTGGAGGAGGATCAGGGACTGTGTTGAAGCGGAGGAGGTGGAGGATGATCAGGGTCTGTGTTGAAGAGGAGGAGGTGGAGGAGGAGGATCAGGGTCTGTGTTGAAGAGGAGGAGGTGGAGGATGATCAGGGTCTGTGTTGAAGAGGAGGAGGTGGAGGATGATCAGGGTCTGTGTTGAAGAGGAGGAGGTGGTGGAGGATCAGGGTCGGTCTTGAAGAGGAGGAGGTGGAGGAGGATCAGGGTCTGTGTTGAAGAGGAGGAGGAGGAGGACGATCAGAGTCTGTGTTGAAGAGGAGGAGGTGGAGGATGATCAGGGTCTGTGTTGAAGAGGAGGGGGTGGAGGAGGATGATCAGAGTCTGTGTTGAAGAGGAGGAGGTGGAGGATGATCAGGGTCGGTCTTGAAGAGGAGGAGGTGGTGGAGGATCAGGGTCGGTCTTGAAGAGGAGGAGGTGGTGGAGGATCAGGGTCGGTCTTGAAGAGGAGGAGGATCAGGGTCTGTGTTGAAGAGGAGGAGGTGGAGGAGGATCAGGGTCAGTGTTGAAGAGGAGGAAGAGGAGGAGGATCAGGGTCGGTCTTGAAGAGGAGGAGGTGGAGGAGGATCAGAGCCTGTGTTGAAGAGGAGGAGGTGGTGGAGGATCAGGGTCGGTCTTGAAGAGGAGGAGGTGGAGGAGGATCACGGTCTGTGTTGAAGAGGAGGAAGAGGAGGAGGAGGTGGAGGAGGACCAGTGTCTGAGTTGAAGAGGAGGAGGTGGAGGAGGATCACGGTCTGTGTTGAAGAGGAGGAGGAGGTGGAGGAGGACCAGTGTCTGAGTTGAAGAGGAGGAGGTGGAGGATGATCAGGGCCTGTGTTGAAGAGGAGGTCATAGAGTCATAGAGTCATAGAGTTATACAGCACGGATAGAGGCCCTTCGGCCCATCGTGTCCGCGCCGGCCATCAAGCCCAGTCTAATCTAATCCCATATTCCAGCATTTGGTCCGTAGCCTTGTATGCTATGGCATTTCAAGTGCTCATCCAAATGCTTCTTGAGTGTTGTGAGGGTTCCTGCCTCCACAACCCTCTCAGGCAGTGAGTTCCAGACTCCAACCACCCTTCTGGGTGAAAAAGTTCTTTCTCAAATCCCCTCTAAACCTCCCGCCTTTTACCTTGAATCTATGTCCCCTTGTTTTTGAACCCTCAACGAAGGGAAAAAGCTCCTTCGTATCCATCCTATCTCTGCCCCTCATAATTTTGTACACCTCAATCATGTCCCCCCTCAGCCTCCTCTGCTCCAAGGAAAACAAACCCAAACTTCCCAGTCTCTCTTCATAGCTGAAGCGCTCCAGCCCTGGTAACATCCTGGTGAATCTCCTCTGCACCCTCTCCAAAGCGATCACATCCTTCCTGTAGTGTGGCGACCAGAACTGCACACAGTACTCCAACTGTGGCCTAACCAGTGTTTTATACAGCTCCATCATAACCTCCTTGCTCTTATATTCTATGCCTCGGCTAATAAAGGCAAGTATCCCATATGCCTTCTTTACCACCTTATCTACCTGTTCTGCCGCCTTCAGGGATCTGTGAACTTGCACACCAAGATCCCTCTGACCCTCTGTCTTGCCTAGGGTCTTCCCATTCATTGTGTATTCCCTTGCCTTGTTAGTCCCTCCAAAGTGCATCACCTCGCACTTTTCCGGGTTAAATTCCATTTGCCACTGTTCCGCCCATCTGACCAACCCATCTATATCGTCCTGCAGACTGAGGCTATCCTCCTCGCTATTTACCACCCTACCAATTTTTGTATCATCAGCGAATTTACTGATCATACCTTTTACATTCATATCCAAGTTGTTAATGTAGACCACAAACAGCAAGGGCCCCAGCACAGATCCCTGTGGTACCCCACTGGTCACAGGCTTCCAGTCACAAAAACAACCTTCGACCATCACCCTCTGCCTTCTGCCACTAAGCCAGTTTTGTATCCAAAGTGCCAAGGCACCCTGGACTCCATGGGCTCGTACCTTCTTGACCAGTCTCCTGTGCGGGACTTTATCGAAGGCCTTACTGAAATCCATGTATACCACATCCACTGCGTTACCCTCATCCACACGCCTAGTCACCCCCTCAAAAAATTCAATCAAATTAGTCAGACATGATCTTCCCTTGACAAAGCCATGTTGACTATCCCTGATTAATCCTTGCTTCTCCAAGTGGAGACTAATTTTGTCCTTCAGAATTTTTTCCAATAATTTTCCTACCACTGATGTTAGGCTCACTGGCCTGTAGTTCCCCGGTTTTTCCCTACTCCCCTTCTTGAATAATGGTACTACATTAGCGGTTCTCCAGTCCTCTGGCACATCCCCTGTGGCCAGAGAGGTTCTGAATATATGTGTTAGAGCCCCCGCAATCTCCTCCTTTGCCTCACACAGTAGCCTGGGATACATTTCGTCTGGGCCTGGGGATTTATCCATTTTTAGGCCTGCTAAAACCGCCAATACCTCCTCCCGCTCGATGTTAATATGTTCGAGTATATCACAGTCCCCCTGTCGTATTTCTATGTCTACGTCGTCCTTCTCCATAGTGAAAACAGATGCAAAAAATTCATTTAGAACCCCTCCTACATCTTCCGGCTCCACACACAGATTGCCATTTTTGTCCCTAATGGGCCCTATTTTTTCCCTAGTCATCCTCTTACCCTTAATATACTTATAAAACATCTTAGGATTTTCCTTTATTTTGCTCGCCAGTGTTATTTCATGGCCCCTCCTTGATCTCCTCATTTCTTTTTTAAGTATCCCCCTGCACTTTTTGTACTCCTCTAGGGCTTCCTCCGTCTTTAGCCTTTTGTATCTGCCAAAAGCCCTCCTTTTTTTCCTAATCCATTCTCGTATATCCCCTGACATCCAAGGTTCCCTGGAGTTCTTGGAACCACCCTTGACCTTTACGGGAACATGTTGCCATTGTATGGTCTCAATCTCCCTTCTGAAAGACTCCCATTGCTCCGATGCGGATTTTCCTACAAGCAGCTGATCCCAGTCCATTTTGGCCAGATCCTGCCTTATCCTATTAAAATCGGCCTTCCCCCAATTTAGAACCTTTATTTCCGGCCCCTCCCTGTCCTTTTCCATGACCACCTTAAATCTCACCGAATTATGGTCACTGTCACCAAAGTGCTCACCTACTAGCACTTCTTCCACTTGGCCGGCCACATTCCCTAGAATTAGGTCCAGTACCGCCCCCTCTCTTGTAGGACTTTCTACATGTTGGCTCAAAAAGCTCTCCTGGATGCACGTTAAGAATTTTGTACCCTCCAAGCCTTTTACACTCTGAGTATCCCAGTTAATATTGGGGAAGTTGAAATCCCCCACTATTATTACCCTATTATTTGCACAATTTTCTGAGATTTGCCTACATATCTGTTCCTCTATCTCCACCTGAGGTGGTGGAGGATGATCAGGGTCTTTGATGAAGAGGAGGAGGAGGTGGAGGATGATCAGGGTCTGTGTTGAAGAGGAGGAGGTGGAGGAGGATCAGGGTCTGTGTTGAAGAGGAGGAGGTGGAGGATGATCAGGGCCTGTGTTGAAGAGGAGGAGGTGGAGGAGGATCAGGGTCTGTGTTGAAGAGGAGGAGGTGGAGGATGATCAGGGCCTGTGTTGAAGAGGAGGAGGTGGAGGATGATCAGGGTCTGTGTTGAAGAGGAGGAGGTGGAGGATGATCAGGGCCTGTGTTGAAGAGGAGGAGGTGGAGGAGGATCAGAGTCTGTGTTGAAGAGGAGGAGGTGGAGGATGATCAGGGTCTGTGTTGAAGAGGAGGAGGTGGAGGATGATCAGGGTCTGTGTTGAAGAGGAGGAGGTGGAGGATGATCAGGGTCTGTGTTGAAGAGGAGGAGGTGGAGGAGGATCAGGGTCTGTGTTGAAGAGGAGGAGGTGGAGGATGATCAGGGCCTGTGTTGAAGAGGAGGAGGTGGAGGAGGATCAGGGTCTGTGTTGAAGAGGAGGAGGTGGAGGATGATCAGGGCCTGTGTTGAAGAGGAGGAGGTGGAGGATGATCAGGGTCTGTGTTGAAGAGGAGGAGGTGGAGGATGATCAGGGCCTGTGTTGAAGAGGAGGAGGTGGAGGAGGATCAGAGTCTGTGTTGAAGAGGAGGAGGTGGAGGATGATCAGGGTCTGTGTTGAAGAGGAGGAGGTGGAGGATGATCAGGGTCTCAGAAATTTATAGCCAAGTTCCGCACCCATGAGGACGGCCTCAACCGGGATCGTGGGTTCATGTCACGCTGCACGTAATCCCACCAGCGAAAAAATAGTTATCTGTTTTTAATACAACTGGTCATTCTCTCTCTTTCTCTTCCTTTCGGATGTTTCTCTCTCTCTCTCTCTCTGTCTTTGGTTCTGGCCGTTTGTATATTCAGTAGTCTTGTATCTAATGTCTCTCTGTCTGAACACTATTCAATTCCTTTGATGGCCTTGATAACGGGCAGTTGGAAAGATCATCTGTGATCACCAGGCATTGTTCTCTGTCTATATGTGCGGTAAATTTCAAGGAATCCCACACACTCCTGACGAAGGAGGAAGCGTCCAAAAGCTTGTGATTTTCAAATAAAACTGTTGGACTATAACCTGGTGTTGTAAGATTCCTTACATGTGTTGAAGAGGAGGAGGTGGAGGATGATCAGGGTCTGTGTTGAAGAGGAGGAGGTGGAGGATGATCAGGGACTGTGTTGAAGAGGAGGAGGTGGAGGATGATCAGGGTCTGTGTTGAAGAGGAGGAGGTGGAGGATGATCAGGGTCTGTGTTGAAGAGGAGGAGGTGGAGGATGATCAGGGTCTGTGTTGAAGAGGAGGAGGTGGAGGATGATCAGGGTCTGTGTTGAAGAGGAGGAGGTGGAGGAGGATCAGGGTCTGTGTTGAAGAGGAGGAGGTGGAGGATGATCAGGGCCTGTGTTGAAGAGGAGGAGGTGGAGGATGATCAGGGTCTGTGTTGAAGAGGAGGAGGTGGAGGAGGATCAGAGTCTGTGTTGAAGAGGAGGAGGTGGAGTAGGATCAGGGTCTGTGTTGAAGAGGAGGAGGTGGAGGATGATCAGGGTCTGTGTTGAAGAGGAGGAGGTGGAGGATGATCAGGGTCTGTGTTGAAGAGGAGGAGGTGGAGGAGGATCAGAGTCTGTGTTGAAGAGGAGGAGGTGGAGGATGATCAGGGTCTGTGTTGAAGAGGAGGAGGTGGAGGATGATCAGGGTCTGTGTTGAGGAGGAGGAGGTGGAGTAGGATCAGGGTCTGTGTTGAAGAGGAGGAGGTGGAGTAGGATCAGGGTCTGTGTTGAAGAGGAGGAGGTGGAGGATGATCAGGGTCTGTGTTGAAGAGGAGGAGGTGGAGGAGGATCAGGGTCTGTGTTGAAGAGGAGGAGGTGGAGTAGGATCAGGGTCTGTGTTGAAGAGGAGGAGGTGGAGTAGGATCAGGGTCTGTGTTGAAGAGGAGGAGGTGGAGGATGATCAGGGTCTGTGTTGAAGAGGAGGAGGTGGAGGATGATCAGGGTCTGTGTTGAAGAGGAGGAGGTGGAGGATGATCAGGGTCTGTGTTGAAGAGGAGGAGGTGGAGGAGGATCAGAGTCTGTGTTGAAGAGGAGGAGGTGGAGGATGATCAGGGTCTGTGTTGAAGAGGAGGAGGTGGAGGATGATCAGCGTCTGTGTTGAAGAGGAGGAGGTGGAGGAGGATCAGGGTCTGTGTTGAAGAGGAGGAGGTGGAGGATGATCAGGGTCTGTGTTGAAGAGGAGGAGGTGGAGGAGGATCAGGGTCTGTGTTGAAGAGGAGGAGGTGGAGGAGGATCAGGGTCTGTGTTGAAGAGGAGGAGGTGGAGGATGATCAGGGTCTGTGTTGAAGAGGAGGAGGTGGAGGATGATCAGGGTCTGTGTTGAAGAGGAGGAGGTGGAGGATGATCAGGGCCTGTGTTGAAGAGGAGGAGGTGGAGGATGATCAGGGTCCGTGTTGAAGAGGAGGAGGTGGAGGATGATCAGGGTCTGTGTTGAAGAGGAGGAGGTGGAGGATGATCAGGGTCTGTGTTGAAGAGGAGGAGGTGGAGGATGATCAGGGTCTGTGTTGAAGAGGAGGAGGTGGAGGATGATCAGGGTCCGTGTTGAAGAGGAGGAGGTGGAGGAGGATCAGGGTCTGTGTTGAAGAGGAGGAGGTGGAGGATGATCAGGGTCTGTGTTGAAGAGGAGGAGGTGGAGGAGGATCAGGGTCTGTGTTGAAGAGGAGGAGGTGGAGGATGATCAGGGTCTGTGTTGAAGATGAGGAGGTGGAGGAGGATCAGGGTCTGTGTTGAAGAGGAGGAGGTGGAGGAGGATCACGGTCTGTGTTGAAGAGGAGGAGGTGGAGGAGGATCAGGGCCTGTGTTGAAGAGGAGGAGGTGGAGGAGGATCAGAGTCTGTGTTGAAGAGGAGGAGGTGGAGGATGATCAGGGCCTGTGTTGAAGAGGAGGAGGTGGAGGATGATCAGGGTCTCAGAAATTTATAGCCAAGTTCCGCACCCATGAGGACGGCCTCAACCGGGATCGTGGGTTCATGTCACGCTGCACGTAATCCCACCAGCGAAAAAATAGTTATCTGTTTTTAATACAACTGGTCATTCTCTCTCTTTCTCTTCCTTTCGGATGTTTCTCTCTCTCTCTCTCTCTGTCTTTGGTTCTGGCCGTTTGTATATTCAGTAGTCTTGTATCTAATGTCTCTCTGTCTGAACACTATTCAATTCCTTTGATGGCCTTGATAACGGGCAGTTGGAAAGATCATCTGTGATCACCAGGCATTGTTCTCTGTCTATATGTGCGGTAAATTTCAAGGAATCCCACACACTCCTGACGAAGGAGGAAGCGTCCAAAAGCTTGTGATTTTCAAATAAAACTGTTGGACTATAACCTGGTGTTGTAAGATTCCTTACATGTGTTGAAGAGGAGGAGGTGGAGGATGATCAGGGTCTGTGTTGAAGAGGAGGAGGTGGAGGATGATCAGGGACTGTGTTGAAGAGGAGGAGGTGGAGGATGATCAGGGACTGTGTTGAAGAGGAGGAGGTGGAGGAGGATCAGGGTCTGTGTTGAAGAGGAGGAGGTGGAGGATGATCAGGGTCTGTGTTGAAGAGGAGGAGGTGGAGGATGATCAGGGTCTGTGTTGAAGAGGAGGAGGTGGAGGAGGATCAGGGTCTGTGTTGAAGAGGAGGAGGTGGAGGATGATCAGGGCCTGTGTTGAAGAGGAGGAGGTGGAGGATGATCAGGGTCTGTGTTGAAGAGGAGGAGGTGGTGGAGGATCAGAGTCTGTGTTGAAGAGGAGGAGGTGGAGTAGGATCAGGGTCTGTGTTGAAGAGGAGGAGGTGGAGGATGATCAGGGTCTGTGTTGAAGAGGAGGAGGTGGAGGATGATCAGGGTCTGTGTTGAAGAGGAGGAGGTGGAGGAGGATCAGAGTCTGTGTTGAAGAGGAGGAGGTGGAGGATGATCAGGGTCTGTGTTGAAGAGGAGGAGGTGGAGGATGATCAGGGTCTGTGTTGAGGAGGAGGAGGTGGAGTAGGATCAGGGTCTGTGTTGAAGAGGAGGAGGTGGAGTAGGATCAGGGTCTGTGTTGAAGAGGAGGAGGTGGAGGATGATCAGGGTCTGTGTTGAAGAGGAGGAGGTGGAGGAGGATCAGGGTCTGTGTTGAAGAGGAGGAGGTGGAGTAGGATCAGGGTCTGTGTTGAAGAGGAGGAGGTGGAGGATGATCAGGGTCTGTGTTGAAGAGGAGGAGGTGGAGGATGATCAGAGTCTGTGTTGAAGAGGAGGAGGTGGAGGATGATCAGGGTCTGTGTTGAAGAGGAGGAGGTGGAGGATGATCAGGGTCTGTGTTGAAGAGGAGGAGGTGGAGGAGGATCAGAGTCTGTGTTGAAGAGGAGGAGGTGGAGGATGATCAGGGTCTGTGTTGAAGAGGAGGAGGTGGAGGATGATCAGCGTCTGTGTTGAAGAGGAGGAGGTGGAGGAGGATCAGGGTCTGTGTTGAAGAGGAGGAGGTGGAGGATGATCAGGGTCTGTGTTGAAGAGGAGGAGGTGGAGGAGGATCAGGGTCTGTGTTGAAGAGGAGGAGGTGGAGGAGGATCAGGGTCTGTGTTGAAGAGGAGGAGGTGGAGGATGATCAGGGTCTGTGTTGAAGAGGAGGAGGTGGAGGATGATCAGGGTCTGTGTTGAAGAGGAGGAGGTGGAGGATGATCAGGGCCTGTGTTGAAGAGGAGGAGGTGGAGGATGATCAGGGTCCGTGTTGAAGAGGAGGAGGTGGAGGATGATCAGGGTCTGTGTTGAAGAGGAGGAGGTGGAGGATGATCAGGGTCTGTGTTGAAGAGGAGGAGGTGGAGGATGATCAGGGTCTGTGTTGAAGAGGAGGAGGTGGAGGATGATCAGGGTCCGTGTTGAAGAGGAGGAGGTGGAGGAGGATCAGGGTCTGTGTTGAAGAGGAGGAGGCGGAGGAGGATCAGGGTCTGTGTTGAAGAGGAGGAGGTGGAGGATGATCAGGGCCTGTGTTGAAGAGGAGGAGGTGGAGGATGATCAGGGTCTGTGTTGAAGAGGAGGAGGTGGAGGATGATCAGGGTCCGTGTTGAAGAGGAGGAGGTGGAGGATGATCAGGGTCTGTGTTGAAGAGGAGGAGGTGGAGGATGATCAGGGTCTGTGTTGAAGAGGAGGAGGTGGAGGATGATCAGGGTCTGTGTTGAAGAGGAGGAGGTGGAGGATGATCAGGGTCCGTGTTGAAGAGGAGGAGGTGGAGGAGGACCAGGGTCTGTGTTGAAGAGGAGGAGGTGGAGGAGGATCAGGGTCTGTGTTGAAGAGGAGGAGGTGGAGGAGGATCAGGGTCTGTGTTGAAGAGGAGGAGGTGGAGGAGGATCAGGGCCTGTGTTGAAGAGGAGGAGGTGGAGGATGATCAGGGTCTGTGTTGAAGAGGAGGAGGTGGAGGAGGATCAGGGTCTGTGTTGAAGAGGAGGAGGTGGAGGATGATCAGGGTCTGTGTTGAAGAGGAGGAGGTGGAGGAGGATCAGGGTCTGTGTTGAAGAGGAGGAGGTGGAGGATGATCAGGGTCTGTGTTGAAGAGGAGGTGGAGGAGGATGATCAGAGTCTGTGTTGAAGATGAGGAGGTGGAGGAGGATCAGGGTCTGTGTTGAAGAGGAGGAGGTGGAGGAGGATCAGGGTCTGTGTTGAAGATGAGGAGGTGGAGGAGGATCAGGGTCTGTGTTGAAGAGGAGGAGGTGGAGGAGGATCAGGGTCTGTGTTGAAGAGGAGGAGTTGGAGGATGATCAGGGTCTGTGTTGAAGAGGAGGAGGTGGAGGAGGATCAGGGCCTGTGTTGAAGAGGAGGAGGAGGAGGATGATCAGGGCCTGTGTTGAAGAGGAGGAGGTGGAGGAGGATCAGGGTCTGTGTTGAAGAGGAGGAGTTGGAGGATGATCAGGGTCTGTGTTGAAGAGGAGGAGGTGGAGGATGATCAGGGTCTGTGTTGAAGAGGAGGAGGTGGAGGATGATCAGGGTCTGTGTTGAAGAGGAGGAGGTGGAGGATGATCAGGGTCTGTGTTGTAGAGGAGGAGGTGGAGGATGATCAGGGTCTGTGTTGAAGAGGAGGAGGTGGAGGAGGATCAGGGTCTGTGTTGAAGAGGAGGAGGTGGAGGATGATCAGGGCCTGTGTTGTAGTGGAGGAGGTGGAGGAGGATCAGGGTCTGTGTTGAAGAGGAGGAGGTGGAGGAGGATCAGGGTCTGTGTTGAAGAGGAGGAGGTGGAGGAGGATCAGGGTCTGTGTTGAAGAGGAGGAGGTGGAGGAGGATCAGGGTCTGTGTTGAAGAGGAGGAGGTGGAGGAGGATCTGGGTCTGTGTTGAAGAGGAGGAGGTGGAGGAGGATCAGGGTCTGTGTTGAAGAGGAGGAGGTGGAGGAGGATCAGAGTCTGTGTTGAAGAGGAGGAGGTGGATGATCAGGGTCTGTGTTGAAGAGGAGGAGGTGGAGGATGATCAGGGTCTGTGTTGAAGAGGAGGAGGTGGAGGAGGATCAGGGTCTGTGTTGAAGAGGAGGAGGTGGATGATCAGGGTCTGTGTTGAAGAGGAGGAGGTGGAGGATGATCAGGGTCTGTGTTGAAGAGGAGGAGGTGGAGGATGATCAGGGTCTGTGTTGAAGAGGAGGAAGAGGAGGAGGAGGATCAGGGTCTGATTTGAAGAGGAGGAGGTGGAGGAGGATCAGGGTCTGATTTGAAGAGGAGGAGGTGGAGGAGGATCAGGGTCTGTGTTGAAGAGGAGGAGGTGGAGGAGGATCAGGGACTGTGTTGAAGCGGAGGAGGTGGAGGAGGATCAGGGTCTGTGTTGAAGAGGAGGAGGTGGAGGAGGATCAGGGTCTGTGTTGAAGAGGAGGAGGTGGAGGAGGACCAGTGTCTGAGTTGAAGAGGAGGAGGTGGAGGAGGATCAGGGACTGTGTTGAAGCGGAGGAGGTGGAGGATGATCAGGGTCTGTGTTGAAGAGGAGGAGGTGGAGGAGGAGGATCAGGGTCTGTGTTGAAGAGGAGGAGGTGGAGGATGATCAGGGTCTGTGTTGAAGAGGAGGAGGTGGAGGATGATCAGGGTCTGTGTTGAAGAGGAGGAGGTGGTGGAGGATCAGGGTCGGTCTTGAAGAGGAGGAGGTGGAGGAGGATCAGGGTCTGTGTTGAAGAGGAGGAGGAGGAGGACGATCAGAGTCTGTGTTGAAGAGGAGGAGGTGGAGGATGATCAGGGTCTGTGTTGAAGAGGAGGGGTGGAGGAGGATGATCAGAGTCTGTGTTGAAGAGGAGGAGGTGGAGGATGATCAGGGTCTGTGTTGAAGAGGAGGAGGTGGAGGATGATCAGGGTCGGTCTTGAAGAGGAGGAGGTGGTGGAGGATCAGGGTCGGTCTTGAAGAGGAGGAGGATCAGGGTCTGTGTTGAAGAGGAGGAAGAGGAGGAGGATCAGGGTCGGTCTTGAAGAGGAGGAGGTGGAGGAGGATCAGAGCCTGTGTTGAAGAGGAGGAGGTGGTGGAGGATCAGGGTCGGTCTTGAAGAGGAGGAGGTGGAGGAGGATCACGGTCTGTGTTGAAGAGGAGGAAGAGGAGGAGGAGGTGGAGGAGGACCAGTGTCTGAGTTGAAGAGGAGGAGGTGGAGGAGGATCACGGTCTGTGTTGAAGAGGAGGAGGAGGTGGAGGAGGACCAGTGTCTGAGTTGAAGAGGAGGAGGTGGAGGATGATCAGGGCCTGTGTTGAAGAGGAGGTCATAGAGTCATAGAGTCATAGAGTTATACAGCACGGATAGAGGCCCTTCGGCCCATCGTGTCCGCGCCGGCCATCAAGCCCAGTCTAATCTAATCCCATATTCCAGCATTTGGTCCGTAGCCTTGTATGCTATGGCATTTCAAGTGCTCATCCAAATGCTTCTTGAGTGTTGTGAGGGTTCCTGCCTCCACAACCCTCTCAGGCAGTGAGTTCCAGACTCCAACCACCCTTCTGGGTGAAAAAGTTCTTTCTCAAATCCCCTCTAAACCTCCCGCCTTTTACCTTGAATCTATGTCCCCTTGTTTTTGAACCCTCAACGAAGGGAAAAAGCTCCTTAGTATCCATCCTATCTCTGCCCCTCATAATTTTGTACACCTCAATCATGTCCCCCCTCAGCCTCCTCTGCTCCAAGGAAAACAAACCCAAACTTCCCAGTCTCTCTTCATAGCTGAAGCGCTCCAGCCCTGGTAACATCCTGGTGAATCTCCTCTGCACCCTCTCCAAAGCGATCACATCCTTCCTGTAGTGTGGCGACCAGAACTGCACACAGTACTCCAACTGTGGCCTAACCAGTGTTTTATACAGCTCCATCATAACCTCCTTGCTCTTATATTCTATGCCTCGGCTAATAAAGGCAAGTATCCCATATGCCTTCTTTACCACCTTATCTACCTGTTCTGCCGCCTTCAGGGATCTGTGAACTTGCACACCAAGATCCCTCTGACCCTCTGTCTTGCCTAGGGTCTTCCCATTCATTGTGTATTCCCTTGCCTTGTTAGTCCCTCCAAAGTGCATCACCTCGCACTTTTCCGGGTTAAATTCCATTTGCCACTGTTCCGCCCATCTGACCAACCCATCTATATCGTCCTGCAGACTGAGGCTATCCTCCTCGCTATTTACCACCCTACCAATTTTTGTATCATCAGCGAATTTACTGATCATACCTTTTACATTCATATCCAAGTTGTTAATGTAGACCACAAACAGCAAGGGCCCCAGCACAGATCCCTGTGGTACCCCACTGGTCACAGGCTTCCAGTCACAAAAACAACCTTCGACCATCACCCTCTGCCTTCTGCCACTAAGCCAGTTTTGTATCCAAAGTGCCAAGGCACCCTGGACTCCATGGGCTCGTACCTTCTTGACCAGTCTCCTGTGCGGGACTTTATCGAAGGCCTTACTGAAATCCATGTATACCACATCCACTGCGTTACCCTCATCCACACGCCTAGTCACCCCCTCAAAAAATTCAATCAAATTAGTCAGACATGATCTTCCCTTGACAAAGCCATGTTGACTATCCCTGATTAATCCTTGCTTCTCCAAGTGGAGACTAATTTTGTCCTTCAGAATTTTTTCCAATAATTTTCCTACCACTGATGTTAGGCTCACTGGCCTGTAGTTCCCCGGTTTTTCCCTACTCCCCTTCTTGAATAATGGTACTACATTAGCGGTTCTCCAGTCCTCTGGCACATCCCCTGTGGCCAGAGAGGTTCTGAATATATGTGTTAGAGCCCCCGCAATCTCCTCCTTTGCCTCACACAGTAGCCTGGGATACATTTCGTCTGGGCCTGGGGATTTATCCATTTTTAGGCCTGCTAAAACCGCCAATACCTCCTCCCGCTCGATGTTAATATGTTCGAGTATATCACAGTCCCCCTGTCGTATTTCTATGTCTACGTCGTCCTTCTCCATAGTGAAAACAGATGCAAAAAATTCATTTAGAACCCCTCCTACATCTTCCGGCTCCACACACAGATTGCCATTTTTGTCCCTAATGGGCCCTATTTTTTCCCTAGTCATCCTCTTACCCTTAATATACTTATAAAACATCTTAGGATTTTCCTTTATTTTGCTCGCCAGTGTTATTTCATGGCCCCTCCTTGATCTCCTCATTTCTTTTTTAAGTATCCCCCTGCACTTTTTGTACTCCTCTAGGGCTTCCTCCGTCTTTAGCCTTTTGTATCTGCCAAAAGCCCTCCTTTTTTTCCTAATCCATTCTCGTATATCCCCTGACATCCAAGGTTCCCTGGAGTTCTTGGAACCACCCTTGACCTTTACGGGAACATGTTGCCATTGTATGGTCTCAATCTCCCTTCTGAAAGACTCCCATTGCTCCGATGCGGATTTTCCTACAAGCAGCTGATCCCAGTCCATTTTGGCCAGATCCTGCCTTATCCTATTAAAATCGGCCTTCCCCCAATTTAGAACCTTTATTTCCGGCCCCTCCCTGTCCTTTTCCATGACCACCTTAAATCTCACCGAATTATGGTCACTGTCACCAAAGTGCTCACCTACTAGCACTTCTTCCACTTGGCCGGCCACATTCCCTAGAATTAGGTCCAGTACCGCCCCCTCTCTTGTAGGACTTTCTACATGTTGGCTCAAAAAGCTCTCCTGGATGCACGTTAAGAATTTTGTACCCTCCAAGCCTTTTACACTCTGAGTATCCCAGTTAATATTGGGGAAGTTGAAATCCCCCACTATTATTACCCTATTATTTGCACAATTTTCTGAGATTTGCCTACATATCTGTTCCTCTATCTCCACCTGAGGTGGTGGAGGATGATCAGGGTCTTTGATGAAGAGGAGGAGGAGGTGGAGGATGATCAGGGTCTGTGTTGAAGAGGAGGAGGTGGAGGAGGATCAGGGTCTGTGTTGAAGAGGAGGAGGTGGAGGATGATCAGGGCCTGTGTTGAAGAGGAGGAGGTGGAGGAGGATCAGGGTCTGTGTTGAAGAGGAGGAGGTGGAGGATGATCAGGGCCTGTGTTGAAGAGGAGGAGGTGGAGGATGATCAGGGTCTGTGTTGAAGAGGAGGAGGTGGAGGATGATCAGGGCCTGTGTTGAAGAGGAGGAGGTGGAGGAGGATCAGAGTCTGTGTTGAAGAGGAGGAGGTGGAGGATGATCAGGGTCTGTGTTGAAGAGGAGGAGGTGGAGGATGATCAGGGTCTCAGAAATTTATAGCCAAGTTCCGCACCCATGAGGACGGCCTCAACCGGGATCGTGGGTTCATGTCACGCTGCACGTAATCCCACCAGCGAAAAAATAGTTATCTGTTTTTAATACAACTGGTCATTCTCTCTCTTTCTCTTCCTTTCGGATGTTTCTCTCTCTCTCTCTCTCTCTGTCTTTGGTTCTGGCCGTTTGTATATTCAGTAGTCTTGTATCTAATGTCTCTCTGTCTGAACACTATTCAATTCCTTTGATGGCCTTGATAACGGGCAGTTGGAAAGATCATCTGTGATCACCAGGCATTGTTCTCTGTCTATATGTGCGGTAAATTTCAAGGAATCCCACACACTCCTGACGAAGGAGGAAGCGTCCAAAAGCTTGTGATTTTCAAATAAAACTGTTGGACTATAACCTGGTGTTGTAAGATTCCTTACATGTGTTGAAGAGGAGGAGGTGGAGGATGATCAGGGTCTGTGTTGAAGAGGAGGAGGTGGAGGATGATCAGGGACTGTGTTGAAGAGGAGGAGGTGGAGGATGATCAGGGACTGTGTTGAAGAGGAGGAGGTGGAGGAGGATCAGGGTCTGTGTTGAAGAGGAGGAGGTGGAGGATGATCAGGGTCTGTGTTGAAGAGGAGGAGGTGGAGGATGATCAGGGTCTGTGTTGAAGAGGAGGAGGTGGAGGAGGATCAGGGTCTGTGTTGAAGAGGAGGAGGTGGAGGATGATCAGGGCCTGTGTTGAAGAGGAGGAGGTGGAGGATGATCAGGGTCTGTGTTGAAGAGGAGGAGGTGGAGGAGGATCAGAGTCTGTGTTGAAGAGGAGGAGGTGGAGGAGGATTAGGGTCTGTGTTGAAGAGGAGGAGGTGGAGGATGATCAGGGTCTGTGTTGAAGAGGAGGAGGTGGAGGATGATCAGGGTCTGTGTTGAAGAGGAGGAGGTGGAGGATGATCAGGGTCTGTGTTGAAGAGGAGGAGGTGGAGGAGGATCAGAGTCTGTGTTGAAGAGGAGGAGGTGGAGGATGATCAGGGTCTGTGTTGAAGAGGAGGAGGTGGAGGATGATCAGGGTCTGTGTTGAGGAGGAGGAGGTGGAGTAGGATCAGGGTCTGTGTTGAAGAGGAGGAGGTGGAGTAGGATCAGGGTCTGTGTTGAAGAGGAGGAGGTGGAGGATGATCAGGGTCTGTGTTGAAGAGGAGGAGGTGGAGGAGGATCAGGGTCTGTGTTGAAGAGGAGGAGGTGGAGTAGGATCAGGGTCTGTGTTGAAGAGGAGGAGGTGGAGTAGGATCAGGGTCTGTGTTGAAGAGGAGGAGGTGGAGGATGATCAGGGTCTGTGTTGAAGAGGAGGAGGTGGAGGATGATCAGGGTCTGTGTTGAAGAGGAGGAGGTGGAGGATGATCAGGGTCTGTGTTGAAGAGGAGGAGGTGGAGGAGGATCAGAGTCTGTGTTGAAGAGGAGGAGGTGGAGGATGATCAGGGTCTGTGTTGAAGAGGAGGAGGTGTAGGATGATCAGGGTCTGTGTTGAAGAGGAGGAGGTGGAGGATGATCAGGGTCTGTGTTGAAGAGGAGGAGGTGGAGGATGATCAGGGTCTGTGTTGAAGAGGAGGAGGTGGAGGAGGATCAGAGTCTGTGTTGAAGAGGAGGAGGTGGAGGATGATCAGGGTCTGTGTTGAAGAGGAGGAGGTGGAGGATGATCAGCGTCTGTGTTGAAGAGGAGGAGGTGGAGGAGGATCAGGGTCTGTGTTGAAGAGGAGGAGGTGGAGGATGATCAGGGTCTGTGTTGAAGAGGAGGAGGTGGAGGAGGATCAGGGTCTGTGTTGAAGAGGAGGAGGTGGAGGATGATCAGGGTCTGTGTTGAAGAGGAGGAGGTGGAGGATGATCAGGGCCTGTGTTGAAGAGGAGGAGGTGGAGGATGATCAGGGTCTGTGTTGAAGAGGAGGAGGTGGAGGATGATCAGGGCCTGTGTTGAAGAGGAGGAGGTGGAGGATGATCAGGGCCTGTGTTGAAGAGGAGGAGGTGGAGGATGATCAGGGTCCGTGTTGAAGAGGAGGAGGTGGAGGATGATCAGGGTCTGTGTTGAAGAGGAGGAGGTGGAGGATGATCAGAGTCTGTGTTGAAGAGGAGGAGGTGGAGGATGATCAGGGCCTGTGTTGAAGAGGAGGAGGTGGAGGATGATCAGGGTCTGTGTTGAAGAGGAGGAGGTGGAGGATGATCAGGGCCTGTGTTGAAGAGGAGGAGGTGGAGGATGATCAGGGTCCGTGTTGAAGAGGAGGAGGTGGAGGATGATCAGGGTCTGTGTTGAAGAGGAGGAGGTGGAGGATGATCAGGGTCTGTGTTGAAGAGGAGGAGGTGGAGGATGATCAGGGTCTGTGTTGAAGAGGAGGAGGTGGAGGATGATCAGGGTCCGTGTTGAAGAGGAGGAGGTGGAGGAGGATCAGGGTCTGTGTTGAAGAGGAGGAGGTGGAGGATGATCAGGGTCTGTGTTGAAGAGGAGGAGGTGGAGGATGATCAGGGTCTGTGTTGAAGAGGAGGAGGTGGAGGATGATCAGGGTCTGTGTTGAAGAGGAGGAGGTGGAGGAGGATCAGGGTCTGTGTTGAAGAGGAGGAGGTGGAGGATGATCAGGGTCTGTGTTGAAGATGAGGAGGTGGAGGAGGATCAGGGTCTGTGTTGAAGAGGAGGAGGTGGAGGAGGATCAGGGTCTGTGTTGAAGAGGAGGAGGTGGAGGAGGATCAGGGCCTGTGTTGAAGAGGAGGAGGTGGAGGAGGATCAGAGTCTGTGTTGAAGAGGAGGAGGTGGAGGATGATCAGGGCCTGTGTTGAAGAGGAGGAGGTGGAGGATGATCAGGGTCTGTGTTGAAGAGGAGGAGGTGGAGGAGGATCAGGGTCTGTGTTGAAGAGGAGGAGGTGGAGGAGGATCAGAGTCTGTGTTGAAGAGGAGGAGGTGGAGGATGATCAGGGTCTGTGTTGAAGAGGAGGAGGTGGAGGATGATCAGGGTCTCAGAAATTTATAGCCAAGTTCCGCACCCATGAGGACGGCCTCAACCGGGATCGTGGGTTCATGTCACGCTGCACGTAATCCCACCAGCGAAAAAATAGTTATCTGTTTTTAATACAACTGGTCATTCTCTCTCTTTCTCTTCCTTTCGGATGTTTCTCTCTCTCTCTCTCTCTGTCTTTGGTTCTGGCCGTTTGTATATTCAGTAGTCTTGTATCTAATGTCTCTCTGTCTGAACACTATTCAATTCCTTTGATGGCCTTGATAACGGGCAGTTGGAAAGATCATCTGTGATCACCAGGCATTGTTCTCTGTCTATATGTGCGGTAAATTTCAAGGAATCCCACACACTCCTGACGAAGGAGGAAGCGTCCAAAAGCTTGTGATTTTCAAATAAAACTGTTGGACTATAACCTGGTGTTGTAAGATTCCTTACATGTGTTGAAGAGGAGGAGGTGGAGGATGATCAGGGTCTGTGTTGAAGAGGAGGAGGTGGAGGATGATCAGGGACTGTGTTGAAGAGGAGGAGGTGGAGGATGATCAGGGTCTGTGTTGAAGAGGAGGAGGTGGAGGATGATCAGGGTCTGTGTTGAAGAGGAGGAGGTGGAGGAGGATCAGGGTCTGTGTTGAAGAGGAGGAGGTGGAGGATGATCAGGGCCTGTGTTGAAGAGGAGGAGGTGGAGGATGATCAGGGTCTGTGTTGAAGAGGAGGAGGTGGAGGAGGATCAGAGTCTGTGTTGAAGAGGAGGAGGTGGAGTAGGATCAGGGTCTGTGTTGAAGAGGAGGAGGTGGAGGATGATCAGGGTCTGTGTTGAAGAGGAGGAGGTGGAGGATGATCAGGGTCTGTGTTGAGGAGGAGGAGGTGGAGTAGGATCAGGGTCTGTGTTGAAGAGGAGGAGGTGGAGTAGGATCAGGGTCTGTGTTGAAGAGGAGGAGGTGGAGGATGATCAGGGTCTGTGTTGAAGAGGAGGAGGTGGAGGAGGATCAGGGTCTGTGTTGAAGAGGAGGAGGTGGAGTAGGATCAGGGTCTGTGTTGAAGAGGAGGAGGTGGAGGATGATCAGGGTCTGTGTTGAAGAGGAGGAGGTGGAGGATGATCAGGGTCTGTGTTGAAGAGGAGGAGGTGGAGGAGGATCAGAGTCTGTGTTGAAGAGGAGGAGGTGGAGGATGATCAGGGTCTGTGTTGAAGAGGAGGAGGTGGAGGATGATCAGCGTCTGTGTTGAAGAGGAGGAGGTGGAGGAGGATCAGGGTCTGTGTTGAAGAGGAGGAGGTGGAGGATGATCAGGGTCTGTGTTGAAGAGGAGGAGGTGGAGGAGGATCAGGGTCTGTGTTGAAGAGGAGGAGGTGGAGGAGGATCAGGGTCTGTGTTGAAGAGGAGGAGGTGGAGGATGATCAGGGTCTGTGTTGAAGAGGAGGAGGTGGAGGATGATCAGGGTCTGTGTTGAAGAGGAGGAGGTGGAGGATGATCAGGGTCTGTGTTGAAGAGGAGGAGGTGGAGGATGATCAGGGTCCGTGTTGAAGAGGAGGAGGTGGAGGAGGATCAGGGTCTGTGTTGAAGAGGAGGAGGTGGAGGATGATCAGGGTCTGTGTTGAAGAGGAGGAGGTGGAGGAGGATCAGGGTCTGTGTTGAAGAGGAGGAGGTGGAGGATGATCAGGGTCTGTGTTGAAGATGAGGAGGTGGAGGAGGATCAGGGTCTGTGTTGAAGAGGAGGAGGTGGAGGAGGATCAGGGTCTGTGTTGAAGAGGAGGAGGTGGAGGAGGATCAGGGCCTGTGTTGAAGAGGAGGAGGTAGAGGATGATCAGGGCCTGTGTTGAAGAGGAGGAGGTGGAGGATGATCAGGGTCTGTGTTGAAGAGGAGGAGGTGGAGGAGGATCAGGGTCTGTGTTGAAGAGGAGGAGGTGGAGGATGATCAGGGTCTGTGTTGAAGAGGAGGAGGTGGAGGATGATCAGGGTCTGTGTTGAAGAGGAGGAGGTGGAGGATGATCAGGGTCTGTGTTGAAGATGAGGAGGTGGAGGAGGATCAGGGTCTGTGTTGAAGAGGAGGAGGTGGAGGAGGATCAGGGTCTGTGTTGAAGAGGAGGAGGTGGAGGATGATCAGGGTCTGTGTTGAAGAGGAGGAGGTGGAGGATGATCAGGGTCTGTGTTGAAGAGGAGGAGGTGGAGGAGGATCAGGGTCTGTGTTGAAGAGGAGGAGGTGGAGGATGATCAGGGTCTGTGTTGAAGAGGAGGAGGTGGAGGATGATCAGGGTCTGTGTTGAAGAGGAGGAGGTGGAGGAGGATCAGGGTCTGTGTTGAAGAGGAGGAGGTGGAGGATGATCAGGGTCTGTGTTGAAGAGGAGGAGGTGGAGGATGATCAGGGTCTGTGTTGAAGAGGAGGAGGTGGAGGAGGATCAGGGTCTGTGTTGAAGAGGAGGAGGTGGAGGATGATCAGGGTCTGTGTTGAAGAGGAGGAGGTGGAGGATGATCAGAGCCTGTGTTGAAGAGGAGGAGGTGGAGGATGATCAGGGCCTGTGTTGAAGAGGAGGAGGTGGAGGAGGATCAGGGTCTGTGTTGAAGAGGAGGAGGTGGAGGATGATCAGGGTCTGTGTTGAAGAGGAGGAGGTGGAGGATGATCAGGGCCTGTGTTGAAGAGGAGGAGGTGGAGGATGATCAGGGTCTCAGAAATTGAGAGCCAAGTTCCGCACCCATGAGGACGGCCTCAACCGGGATCGTGGGTTCATGTCACGCTGCACGTAATCCCACCAGCGATAAAATAGTTATCTGTTTTTAATACAACTGGTCTTTCTCTCTCTTTCTCTTCCTTTCGGATGTTTCTCTCCCTCCCTCTCTCTCTCTGTCTTTGGTTCTGGCCGTTTGTATATTCAGTTGTCTTGTATCTAATGTCTCTCTGTCTGAACACTATTCAATTCCTTTGATGGCCTTGATAACGGGCAGTTGGAAAGATCATCTGTGATCACCAGGCATTGTTCTCTGTCTATATGTGCGGTAAATTTCAAGGAATCCCACACACTCCTGACGAAGGAGAAAGCGTCCAAAAGCTTGTGATTTTCAAATAAAACTGTTGGACTATAACCTGGTGTTGTAAGATTCCTTACATGTGTTGAAGAGGAGGAGGTGGAGGATGATCAGGGTCTGTGTTGAAGAGGAGGAGGTGGAGGAGGATCAGGGTCTGTGTTGAAGAGGAGGAGGTGGAGGAGGATCAGGGTCTGTGTTGAAGAGGAGGAGGTGGAGGAGGATCAGGGTCTGTGTTGAAGAGGAGGAGGTGGAGGAGGATCAGGGTCTGTGTTGAAGAGGAGGAGGTGGATGATCAGGGTCTGTGTTGAAGAGGAGGAGGTGGAGGATGATCAGGGTCTGTGTTGAAGAGGAGGAGGTGGAGGATGATCAGGGTCTGTGTTGAAGAGGAGGAGGTGGAGGATGATCAGGGACTGTGTTGAAGAGGAGGAGGTGGAGGAGGATCAGGGTCTGTGTTGAAGAGGAGGAGGTGGAGGATGATCAGGGTCTGTGTTGAAGAGGAGGAGGTGGAGGATGATCAGAGTCTGTGTTGAAGAGGAGGAGGTGGAGGATGATCAGGGTCTGTGTTGAAGAGGAGGAGGTGGAGGATGATCACGGTCTGTGTTGAAGAGGAGGAGGTGGAGGATGATCAGAGTCTGTGTTGAAGAGGAGGAGGTGGAGGATGATCAGGGACTGTGTTGAAGAGGAGGAGGTGGAGGAGGATCAGGGTCTGTGTTGAAGAGGAGGAGGTGGAGGAGGATCAGGGTCTGTGTTGAAGAGGAGGAGGTGGAGGAGGATCAGGGTCTGTGTTGAAGAGGAGGAGGTGGAGGATGATCAGGGTCTGTGTTGAAGAGGAGGAGGTGGAGGATGATCAGGGTCTGTGTTGAAGAGGAGGAGGTGGAGGATGATCAGGGTCTGTGTTGAAGAGGAGGAGGTGGAGGAGGATCAGGGACTGTGTTGAAGAGGAGGAGGTGGAGGATGATCAGGGTCTGTGTTGAAGAGGAGGAGGTGGAGGATGATCAGGGTCTGTGTTGAAGAGGAGGAGGTGGAGGAGGATCAGGGTCTGTGTTGAAGAGGAGGAGGTGGAGGATGATCAGGGCCTGTGTTGAAGAGGAGGAGGTGGAGGATGATCAGGGCCTGTGTTGAAGAGGAGGAGGTGGAGGAGGATCAGGGCCTGTGTTGAAGAGGAGGAGGAGGTGGAGGATGATCAGGGTCTGTGTTGAAGAGGAGGAGGTGGAGGAGGATCAGGGTCTGTGTTGAAGAGGAGGAGGTGGAGGATGATCAGGGTCTGTGTTGAAGAGGAGGAGGAGGAGGAGGATCAGGGTCTGTGTTGAAGAGGAGGAGGTGGAGGATGATCTGCGTCTGTGTTGAAGAGGAGGAGGTGGAGGATGATCAGGGTCTGTGTTGAAGAGGAGGAGGTGGAGGATGATCAGGGCCTGTGTTGAAGAGGAGGAGGTGGAGGAGGATCAGGGTCTGTGTTGAAGAGGAGGAGGTGGAGGATGATCAGGGTCTGTGTTGAAGAGGAGGAGGTGGAGGATGATCAGGGTCTGTGTTGAAGAGGAGGAGGTTGAGGATGATCAGAGTCTGTGTTGAAGAGGAGGAGGTGGAGGAGGATCAGGTTCTGTGTTGAAGAGGAGGAGGTGGAGGAGGATCAGGGTCTGTGTTGAAGAGGAGGAGGTGGAGGATGATCAGGGTCTGTGTTGAAGAGGAGGAGGTTGAGGATGATCAGAGTCTGTGTTGAAGAGGAGGAGGTGGAGGAGGATCAGGTTCTGTGTTGAAGAGGAGGAGGTGGAGGATGATCAGGGTCTGTGTTGAAGAGGAGGAGGTGGAGGATGATCAGGGTCTGTGTTGAAGAGGAGGAGGTGGAGGATGATCAGAGTCTGTGTTGAAGAGGAGGAGGTTGAGGATGATCAGAGCCTGTGTTGGCTGCGGTCTGATGATCAGTGTCTGTGTTGGCTGCGGTCTGATGATCAGTGTCTGTGTTGGCTGCGGTCTGATGATCAGTGTCTGTGTTGGCTGCGGTCTGATGATCAGTGTCTGTGTTGGCTGCGGTCTGATGATCAGTGTCTGTGTTGGCTGCGGTCTGATGATCAGTGTCTGTGTTGGCTGCGGTCTGATGATCAGTGTCTGTGTTGGCTGCGGTCTGATGATCCACCTCAGCTGTAGAATTTATATTTGCTCCACCAGGTGACTCTCTGGGCAGGTCGGGAACATTCTTCTGGACATTGGAAAAAGAACGCTGATAGGGTGACTGCGTTTGCTCGGATCTGCTCCTGTGAGTTATTGAAGAAGGACTCACAGTCCATGACGTATGAGTGGATCCTGTCGGGGAAATCTTGAATCAGTTGTTTTGAAATGTCCCTCAGGAACTCGGTGTAGTTGAGCGTGGCCTCCCCTAAATTCTTCTCAATTATCGAGGATGCTTTGGCTGAGCCAATCAGGGGGGCGATCAAACACAGTGTTGAGTTACAAGACCTCGAGACGTCCTTGCTGTTTAAATCCAGGTGTAACAACAAGCGAACCAGGTTGGAATGGATCTGTTGGCAGAAGTAGGACTTGGGATCTTTGGTTCCGCACTTGGCTAAACTTCCCAACACGCTGAACGCTTCAGCCTGCACTTTACTACACTTGGCCTCAAAGAATGGTTGAATCCCAGTGACTATTTTCAGTACAAAGGGTCTGATGGTATTTGCCCTCAACTGGTTTAAGTGTTTTGAGAGACAAAACAGCACCTCAAACATTAGCACCTCGTTATCGTTCTCCCCGGTCGCCATCAGACCAGTCATTGCACACAGCACTGGGCGAGAATATTTTTCGATGCTTTGAGGAGCTCCAGTTGTAACGTTGCCCAGGCCCCTGACACAGATAAACTGGACAACTGGAGAAGTGCAGAGCAGACACCGAAGCAGTCTGCTCATTAGAGTGTCTGTGAGCTGCTGCTGTGAAGCCAGTGGAGATTTTAAAAGCTCTCCAAAGAATGCAGCCACGGTGACTTTCTGACACTCTTGTACAGTAAGGATGAGAGCTGCGAGCTGTACTACAATCCCAGTCAGACTAATGCTCGCATATCGGACCATTGCTTTGGCCAGCAGAATAACCCCCCTGTGGGACTTGCGCAGGTCCATCATCTGGTCCCAGCCTCCATTTTCCACCATGAAATTTACCACGAGTTGATTCCCTGTCCGGCCCAGCAGATCCTTTAGTGTCTGCACACAGTTCACACACACATCTCTGCTGCTCGATGTTTGAGGCTCAGCTGAGAATTCTCTCTGCTTCGGTTCACGATGAGGAACAAAAGCCTTGGGCAGACGAACATCGACGGAGGAGCTGTGATGGACCAGCAGGGTGCTGAATAACTGGGGGAATAATTTGATTGCAGCCTCTCTCGACTCGGGCGTGGTTATCATCTCATACAGAGCACACACAGCCGCCAGGGATCTGAGAGTGGAATATTGAGTTGGGTTCTCACTGATGGAGCTGGTTCTGCATTCCCCTAATGGTAACTGTTTGTTCAGTGTGTCCAGCAGCTCCCTCATTGTACTCATGGCACATTCTGTCTCCTCTGCCAGTGATCTCCATATATCACTGACGTACTTGTCCAAAGGAACGGGGTAAGTGAGGAGACAGAACACAACTGTAGATGTGTTGTGAGAGGTTAGAATGGCAATGCTACGTAGGACCGAAAGTTTCACCTGCTCGTAAGGAACCAACTGCAATTGAAGCCTCAGCACGTCAAGTATCTCCTCCACCTGGTCCCGAAGCTCATTGCCACGTCTTTTAATGATGGTTCTCATGAGGATAGCGGCTGCACTGGAACAGCTGGGCTGATGGTCTGCCAGTCCTTTGAAGACCACAAAGAGCAAGTTGCCCAGCTGGTCATGGGGCAAACACTTGGAAATGACCTCTGTGACCTGACAGCAAGTTTGATAAAGGACTGAACTGTCGGGGTTAACTAACTGTTCTCTGACTGCTTTCAGAACCTCTAACAGCTCCTTGTGCTGATCCAGATTGGTGCCTTCATATGATAACTGAATGGACAGGATTATGTACAAACTGTCCAGGGCCATCTGCCCAATGGGAAGTGATGGGTCTGCACAGCGCGGCAACAGTCGTCCAATCACAGCCCCCATGTTATTTAGAGGCAATACATCATTAACATGGAGTGTCTCCAAGTAACATTTCAGCAGCTCGAAGGTAGTGTCCAAGGCCCTCTCTCGTTCATAGTCCTTCATTGACACGATCCACTCTTCTACCTGATTGAATATGGCCTGAAGACCTTCCGGAGACAGATCCTGAAGTAATATTTGTTTCAGAAGCTCTTGCAGGGCAGTCATGGTTTGGGAATAAAGTGTTGGGGTCCCTTTGATGTTACTATTTGTGTCTTTGTCCTTGTCCAGTTCTGGAGGTACCAAGCTGAAAGTACTGGTCAGACAAGTTTGAATCAATTGCGATGTGTCAGCTTGGTTTGATTCAGTGTGTAGTTGGACGAGATACTTGCAGGCGTTCATGGCTAACTGTCGAACAGGGCTCTGCAGCAGCTGTGGTGACTCGGCCTCAATAAGGTCCTGCATGTATGTCAGCAACTCCCTGTTTCTGCTAAAGTTGAAGGAAACTCTCTGGTGATTTGAACGTAGGGATGAGGCTATCAGAGTCACGGTCTTTATTAGGCTGAGCTTTAGTGTGGGATCCCTGGATTTAGCCTTTATTCCCTGCCCACTGGTAACGAATTGGCTCACCACAGCTGGCAGAATGTGGGTCTCGATTCTGGGGAGCACTAGTTCCTCAGGTGCGTAGAGTGCCATGTTCCCATAGCACAGAACCAGCGTGCTCTTAGCTTTATCCAGATCCACATCAGGCTTGTCCCTAAGAATATTGAAGTAGTTTTTAGTATTCTTAAAGCTATTGGAATTAGCAAACTCTTCCAGGCTACTGAGGGTATCATCAAAGTGGGTCATGGCGCAGAAACCAATGGCAACAGCTGCTCCCTCTCTCTCCGCACTCTCATTGTGCTGCACACTCAGTAGCATTTGGTGAAGCTCCTCCTTTATGTTCTTGCTGGGGACCTGACAGAGCACTGTCCCAAGAGATTTATAGAGAAAGCCCTTCTCTTGTGGGGAACGATGGTCGGTGTCGATCTGTTTACACATTTCATCACTCAGCTGACTCGTCCATTCCTCGTCGTCAATGGTGTTCAGAGTTCTGGATAAGAGCAGCAACAGTTTCTCTTCCCATTCTTGTTGGGGCAGAGACTCCTCTGAATTCTCCAGTAAATGGTCAACTAATGAGGGAAGCTCCTCTTCCCACCCACTCACTGTTGCTGGGTGGATATTGAAGCTCAGGACTTGCATTAGCCTCAGTGCAGCAGCTCCTCGGCTTCCTCCCTGATATGGGCAACAAGACACGATGAGGAGTCGGGCCAGCAGTGCCTGGGCTTTAGGGAGATTGGCATCTTCATTGTAAGTAAGGAAAAACCTTTCACTACCGGCTTGCCATTTCTTTTTCCCAAGATGTGCTAAACAATTGCAGATGGTTGTTAAAGCCTTGGTGTACTGGGTCATAGTGACACACTCCAGTAAGAATGGCCAGAGAATATCTTCCATCTTCACTGTATTTGTGATCATAAACATCACTGTTTCACATACTGTAACTACGTCTTCATCTGTAACCTGATCTGGCTGATGATTTGACGGTACCGTTGTCCTTAAATCAATGGGTGCAGCACACTGTCGGATGAGGAATTCCACCATTACCTTTCCTCCCTCTGGCTTAAGGTAACCTTGCTGGGCCATGGCACATATTACCTGGGCAATTAGCTTCTTCTCCTGATTGCTGCTCTTGTCTAGAAGTACTGGTTTAATGGCATCCACAATCTGAGCCTTCTTCCTCTCTAAGTGTGGGGCGGCTGAGCTGATGAGGTGTCTCAGTACACTGAGTGCTCCTACTCTCATTTGTTGGTCAGCGTTCTCTAACTTGGATAAGAGGAAGTCGACTAATGAATCTGCGTAAGCCGGGGCCAGAACTGTGAAACAGCGAAGGATCTCAGTGTGGTTCTTCACGGCAAGATGGTTATTAAAGTCCACAGAAAGACAAATCTGCTGGTGGAGATTGTTAAGCAGATTGTCCATCTGTGTTTTCAGCCCGAGACACCTCATCTCTGTGGCAACATCCAGTACCCGGAACAGACACTCTGTGATGGAAAAATGCCCCACTTGTTTCTTGTAGAGAGACAAGATTCCTAGAATTAACTTGGGCAGCTCTTCCTCTAGTCTGTCCTTGGGCAGCAGGGAGCTGATATAGCCTAGAGCTTCCACTGTTGGAGCGCTCAACTTGGAGGGCTCCTTCTCCAGCCACACCTTGAACAACAGATTATAGACAATGTTGATCTCGGTGGAGAAAGACTTTTTAGTCACTGTAGGGTCTGAGGCTTTCTCTGCATTTCCCAGATAGATCAAGATGCTCTTGCTAAAACTACCCATTGCCGAGGCGAATACAGCCTTCAGCTCAGCCTCTTTAACTCTAATGAGAACTGGAATCATGATCCCCAAGATGGACTTGAGAAAAGGCACCATGCCGTACACATTTTCCGTTGACATTTTGGTCAAGGTCTTCACCATGTGCACATGCGGAAGGTGCCCTTGTTTGAAATTCTCCGTCATCAACTGGACAACTTCATTAATAAACCTAAAGCTCATGGCAACCAGGAGATTGCTCGCAGCTTCCTGGCTGTCAGCTTGTGCTCCTGTTAATGTCGTCATCCACAATTTAGCCAAAGAGATAACTTTCTGCGCTAGTGCTTGGCTAATTTGATCAAGGGAGTCCTTGATAATCTTCGTCATGCTCTCCAATACTACAACCCCCTGTGGAGCTGTCAGCGTGGTGTGGTGGGACAGATAATCATGGCAGGTCATTAACACTATTTCTGGGTGGTGACACCCCAGTGTATGGAGGGTGTTTGATATTTTCTGCTGACAACTGTCGTCTTCCTCTGCTGTCATCTTCACCAGGGCAACTGAGAATGATTCCACGCTGCTGTACATTTTAGCAGTCATTCCACAGCCTGAGACTGGAAGGCTAAAATTGCTCAGTTCAGTATTACAGAGATTACTAGTGCCCTCTCACTAAAGGACGTGTCCTTTCAGAATTCAAACCCCAAGCTGTCCAATATACTCTAAGCAGTTGGGCCTGATCTTTGCTCTCCGGCTTGAACTACGGCTCTTCAATTTGAAGGAACTTTTTAACCAAATACTTTGTGTGTCTAATTATCGATTAAAGACTGTATTTGTTCACTCACTCAGTCTGAAATGAAATCTCCCATTGGGTGACTGTCTCTTTCCTCTCCACTGTTCTTTCTCTCCTATGATTCACACGGTTCTTTTACACAGCGTTTCCAATCCCCTGTCCACTGATCGTCCCAGATTTGGATGGATTTGGTGAACGCACTTGTTTTTAAGCTCTCTCAGATACAAATGCAGAGTTTGTGCCAATTTGCTGCATTTTGTCCACCCCTCCTGTCTCTGGGTTGTTATGGCTTTCATTGTGAAGTCAAGTGACATGACATAACCCCTGAGTTGTGATGTGGGCCCTGGGTCGTGTGCCCATATAAGTCCTGCCAGCTGATTGTGACAGTTTAAGGTGGGTGGGGGTTAAGGCACAGACCAGAGATACAGACCATACTGACAAGGCAACAGCTGCAGCCCTGGGCAGCCATGTTGGATTGGACAGATGTTTGTTGCTCATATAGACCCCACAGTATCGCAGGATTTCAAAGTGCTTGTGGCAAAATATGGAGAAATAGATTGTAGGAGGGACATTTCTAGTAAAAGAAACCCCCAAAATAGATTCAAAATCAAATTTAAATACATTTAAATAAAAGATGTGACCCCACGTGACCTTTCAGAGGTTAGAATGTAAATGCACCATTTCCAGCCCCTGGTGATATGGGGCCTTCAGTCTGGACCGATAGTCTCAGGTAATATAGGATGGGTCAGATGCTATTTGTATTTGAATAGGAAGGATGAGTTTCTAACTCGGGAGTTGTACACAGAATAAACACATCACTCCCAGTGTTTGTAATCCTGCGCTGACTGAAAGTTCACTCTGGAGGGATCAGAGCTGCTTCATGATGTCACGAGGAACTTGCTGTGACATCAGAGCGAACATCTGTCTCCCCCCCCCCCCCCACCGTGTGTCCATTTTCCTCTCCCGTCTCCCCCCCCCCCCCACCCCCCCCCCCCCCCCACCGCGTGTCCATTTTCCTCTCCCGTCTCCCCCCCCCCCCCACCCCCCCCCCCCCCACCGCGTGTCCATTTTCCTCTCCCGTCTCCCCCCCCCACCACCGTGAGTCCATTTTCCTCTCCCGTCTCCCCCCCCCACCACCGTGAGTCCATTTTCCTCTCCCGTCTCCCCCCCCCCCCCACCGTGAGTCCATTTTCCTCTCCCGGCTCCCCCCCCCCCACCGTGTGTCCATTTTCCTCTCCCGTCTCCCCCCCCCCCCCCCACCCCCCCCCCCCCCCACCGCGTGTCCATTTTCCTCTCCCGTCTCCCCCCCCCCCCCCACCCCCCCCCCCCCCCACCGCGTGTCCATTTTCCTCTCCCGTCTCCCCCCCCCACCACCGTGAGTCCATTTTCCTCTCCCGTCTCCCCCCCCCCACCACCGTGAGTCCATTTTCCTCTCCCGGCTCCCCCCCCCCCACCGTGTGTCCATTTTCCTCTCCCGTCTCCCCCCCCCGTGTGTCCATTTTCCTCTCCCGTCTCCCCCCCCCCCCACCATGAGTCCATTTTCCTCTCCCGGCTCCCCCCCCCCCCCCCACCGTGAGTCCATTTTCCTCTCCCGGCTCCCCCCCCCCCCCACCGTGAGTCCATTTTCCTCTCCTGTCTCCCCCCCCGTGTGTCCATTTTCCTCTCCTGTCTCCCCCCCCCGTGAGTCCATTTTCCTCTCCCGTCTCCCCCCCCCCATCGTGTGTCCATTTTCCTCTCCTGTCTCCCCCCCCCGTGTGTCCATTTTCCTCTCCCGTCTCCCCCCCCACCACCGTGAGTCCATTTTCCTCTCCCGTCTCCCCCCCCCCACCGTGTGTCCATTTTCCTCTCCTGTCTCCCCCCCCGTGTGTCCATTTTCCTCTCCTGTCTCCCCCCCCGTGTGTCCATTTTCCTCTCCTGTCTCCCCCCCCCCGTGTGTCCATTTTCCTCTCCCGTCTCCCCCCCCCCACCACGTGTCCATTTTCCTCTCCCGTCTCCCCCCCCCCCCCCCCACCGTGAGTCCATTTTCCTCTCCCGTCTCCCCCCCCACCACCGTGAGTCCATTTTCCTCTCCCGGCTCCCCCCCCCCCCACCGTGTGTCCATTTTCCTCTCCCGTCTCCCCCCCCCGTGTGTCCATTTTCCTCTCCCGTCTCCCCCCCCGTGTGTCCATTTTCCTCTCCTGTCTCCCCCCCCCCGTGTGTCCATTTTCCTCTCCCGTCTCCCCCCCCCCCACCACGTGTCCATTTTCCTCTCCCGTCTCCCCCCCCCCCCCCCCACCGTGAGTCCATTTTCCTCTCCCGTCTCCCCCCCCCACCACCGTGAGTCCATTTTCCTCTCCCGGCTCCCCCCCCCCCACCGTGTGTCCATTTTCCTCTCCCGTCTCCCCCCCCGTGTGTCCATTTTCCTCTCCTGTCTCCCCCCCCGTGTGTCCATTTTCCTCTCCTGTCTCCCCCCCCCCGTGTGTCCATTTTCCTCTCCCGTCTCCCCCCCCCCACCGTGAGTCCATTTTCCTCTCCCGTCTCCCCCCCCCCCCCACCGTGAGTCCATTTTCCTCTCCCGTCTCCCCCCCCCCCACCGTGAGTCCATTTTCCTCTCCCGTCTCCCCCCCCCCCCCACCGTGAGTCCATTTTCCTCTCCTGTCTCCCCCCCCCCGTGTGTCCATTTTCCTCTCCCGTCTCCCCCCCCCCCCACCGTGAGTCCATTTTCCTCTCCCGTCTCCCCCCCCCCCACCGTGAGTCCATTTTCCTCTCCCGTCTCCCCCCCCCCCCCACCGTGAGTCCATTTTCCTCTCCCGTCTCCCCCCCCCCCCCACCGTGAGTCCATTTTCCTCTCCCGTCTCCCCCCCCCCACCGTGAGTCCATTTTCCTCTCCCGTCTTCCCCCCCCCCACCACGTGTCCATTTTCCTCTCCCGTCTCCCCCCCCCCCCCCACCGTGAGTCCATTTTCCTCTCCCGTCTCCCCCCCCCCCCCCACCGTGAGTCCATTTTCCTCTCCCGTCTCCCCCCCCCCCCACCGTGAGTCCATTTTCCTCTCCCGTCTCCCCCCCCCCACCGTGAGTCCATTTTCCTCTCCCGTCTCCCCCCCCCCCACCACGTGTCCATTTTCCTCTCCCGTCTCCCCCCCCCACCCCCCACCGTGTGTCCATTTTCCTCTCCCGTCTCCCCCCCCCCACCCCCCACCGTGTGTCCATTTTCCTCTCCCGTCTCTCCCCCCCCCCCCCCCACCACGTGTCCATTTTCCTCTCCCGTCTCCCCCCCACCCCCCCCCACGTGTCCATTTTCCTCTCCCGTCTCTCCCCCCCCCCCCCCCCCACCACGTGTCCATTTTCCTCTCCCGTCTCCCCCCCCCCCCCCCACCCCCCCCCCCCCCCCCCACCGTGAGTCCATTTTCCTCTCCCGTCTCCCCCCCCCCCCCACCGTGAGTCCATTTTCCTCTCCCGGCTCCCCCCCCCCCACCACCGTGTGTCCATTTTCCTCTCCCGTCTCCCCCCCCACCACCGTGAGTCCATTTTCCTCTCCCGTCTCCCCCCCCCCCCACCGTGTGTCCATTTTCCTCTCCTGTCTCCCCCCCCGTGTGTCCATTTTCCTCCTGTCTCCCCCCCCGTGTGTCCATTTTCCTCTCCTGTCTCCCCCCCCCGTGTGTCCATTTTCCTCTCCTGTCTCCCCCCACCGTGTGTCCATTTTCCTCTCCCGTCTCCCCCCCCCCCACCACGTGTCCATTTTCCTCTCCCGTCTTCCCCCCCCCCACCACGTGTCCATTTTCCTCTCCCGTCTCCCCCCCACCCCCCCCCACGTGTCCATTTTCCTCTCCCGTCTCCCCCCCCCACCCCCCACCGTGTGTCCATTTTCCTCTCCCGTCTCTCCCCCCCCCCCCCCCCCCACCACGTGTCCATTTTCCTCTCCCGTCTCTCCCCCCCCCCCCCCCCACCACGTGTCCATTTTCCTCTCCCGTCTCTCCCCCCCCCCCCCCCCCACCACGTGTCCATTTTCCTCTCCCGTCTCTCCCCCCCCCCCCCCCACCACGTGTCCATTTTCCTCTCCCGTCTCCCCCCCCCCCGCACCACGTGTCCATTTTCCTCTCCCGTCTCCCCCCCCCCCCCACCGTGAGTCCATTTTCCTCTCCCGGCTCCCCCA